>NC_142491.1:30189856-30489856 GCF_965113065.1 Corylus avellana
TGTTCAAATCCCTTTATGTTTGGATGGCTATGTTCAATAGTTCTCACCTTTCTAACTTCCTAGATTTTATGAATTTGTCCTCTTCCCTTCCTTATTAGTTTTGAACAAAAAAACTTCATTTTATTCAAAAATATCAAGAAAAATCTAGAGCCGAAACTCTAAACAACAAGAGCAATTTGCTCTAAAACAACAATATCATGAATACAATGGGGGATCTCCTCCATCCAAATTTTAGATACACCCGGGTTCCCCGCTATCTTCGCCAATCCATGAGCTGCCTTGTTCAAACCTCTTTTGACATGTTCCACTTTCCACCTCCTACCTCCTGAAGCTTGGCAGTAACGCATGGATATCTTCAATAGCTTGTCCAAAACGACACCACGGTGATCCTTTAGTGATGATTGCTTGGACAGCTCGTTTGGAATCCCCCCCCCCCCCAAAAAAAAAAATTTGCTGCAAACCCAGATCACAACTAAATTCCAAAGCACATAGAGCTCCCATAGCTTCAGCTATAATAGGGTCGGGACATCCCTCCATAACGTGAGAAGAAGTTGCGCAAACCTATCCCATATGATCTCTTACAATTAGGGCTGGGCATGGGTCAGGGCGGGCTGGGTATTGCCCATTTCTAGCACCCGCCCCGCAACATGCGGGTTTGAAAATTGTAACCCGTCACCCGGCTACATTTGATTTTATCCGCCGGGTATCGGGTATGCGGGGCGGCTGAGAACAGGGCGGGTTTTGCGGGTTCGGGTATTTTGTTAATGGCATTTTTGTAATTTTTTCATCCAGGTACTTCCACCGTGTTATCAAAATTTTCAAGATAATGAAACTAAAGCCGCCATTTTTTGTTTTTTTCACGTTTGTTTTGGGATGAAATTTCAGAATAGATTAAGCGATGCTGGTGTGTTATCTGAGGAAAGTGTTATTAGAAGTTGGCCCCAGGAGGTCTGGTGTTACGTGAATACGTAATGGGATAGATTTTAGGTTCTGAGGGAACCTAGACCTTTTAGATTTTAAGGAAACCTAAAACCCTTTTTCAAACTCAAGGTATGAGATTAATTTTCTGATTCATTTATTAATGAGCTTGATGTCTTTAAATAGACAATTACAATGCATAGAATAAACTACTTTAATGATAAGACTTATCTCTAATATTTAAATTCTAATCCATACTTCTAATGTTATCTATAAAGATAACATACCATCCTATGGTATTTTAATCCTAAAATATCTCTATTATTAGACCCCTAACATTTGGAGGCTATCTTTTTGCTGTTCAAACAAACAAAGCGTTATGAACTGTTTTTTCCTACTTTGGGTTTTTTTGTGTGGTTGCCTAAGGTCGATGGTTGAGATACAGAGAGAGGTCAATGGCTGAGATGAAGGTCACTGTGAGTCTGTGAGAGTTGAGAGGGATAGAGAGAGAGAGAGAGCGTAGTTCACTTCCCACAGAGAGAGAGAGAGAGAGAGAGAGAGAGAGAAACATGTGAGCCGTGGTACTAGAGGGAGCTGCGATAGATTCGAGCAAAGGGGACTCACGATTCATGGGAGGAGGCGGCTAGGTCTTGAGGAGAAGTTGGAGGACGCGGCTAGGTCTTGAGGAGAAGACGTATGCTGTCTGAAAACAAAAGGAGGTTTTCGTATTTATTTGGTTCTTAGCGGGGCGGGGCGGGTACCTGCTATCCAAAAAATTTCCAACCCGAAACCTGGCCCCACCCCGCACGGGTTGGAAGAAATCCAACCCGTTTAGCAAAAAAAACACCAAATCCGAGTGGATCGGGTATATCGGGGCGGGTTTGTGGGTTGGACGGGTTTTTGCCCACCCCTACTTACAATAATCCCCCCACCTATCCTTTTTTGATCTGACTTCATAGCCACGTCTCAATTCATTTTATACGTACCACTAGGGGGGGGGGGGGGGGGGGGGGGGCTTCCACTTTTCTTGTATGACTACCATAGGGTTCAAAGGGGTTACCTGTTTGTCCCTCTTCTCCGTTGCCAGCCTCCATTGCATCAATTGATTTTCTGTTGCATGAGCCAAAGAGCATGGGTGCATAAAAGTCCTCCATGTACAACATCATTTCTTCTAGCCCAAATCCCATGTGCCGTTACTGCAACAATTTCCAGCTCCTCGTTAAATCTATGAATCAGTTGCTCAAATAGACCCAGGAAATCCGTTGCCATACAAGCGCTCTTTTGGATGGTTTTTCCGCACACAGGCCAAACATCTTGCGCCGCTAGACATTGCCACAAAGCGTGGAAAACTGTTTTGGTTTCTCTGGTACATAGCATGCATGTCGCATCGCTCAACACCCTTTTATGTTGAAGATTTTCTTTTGTTGGGAGAATGTTATTACAGGCACTCCAAATGGACACCTTAGTATTAGGAACCTTCAAGTCCCAAATAGTTTTCCATAGGGGGCTGAAACCTGATTTGTTGGACCCTTCACCTCCCTTTTCCGCATTCCTTTCCATCTCCAAATAGTAGGCACTCCTTACAGAGAACTCCCCCGATGCCGTTGCTTGCCATATCATCTTATCTTACTTTTTAAATTTGCTCACAGGCAGCCCACATATCAGCTCCGCTTCCTCTTCCCAAAATACCTCTTGTATTAGGGGAATATTCCATCGTGTTGTGTTAGGCTCAAACAGCTCACATACCTTCGCTCCCTTGTCTGAAATTCTACAAGGAGTTTGTATACTTGGGGGTTGCTCTTGTATACTTCCTGTGTACTTGGGTTGAACCCTCTACACTTTTTATAATTGATTTACTTCTAAATAATATATATTTTTTGATTAGGTGTGTTTTGCCCCAAAAAAAAAAAAAAAAAAATCATATAATTCAAAATATTGCTAAGTTTTACAAAATGTCTGAATTACAAATAATCAACATTGAGAACTTAGGAGGTCGTGGAAAATTAGTGTTCTCTTTCCGCTAATGGGCATCTTTGGGGTAAGTGGCCATTGCCTTGGTGGCATGCATGAGTTTTACGTGGACATTATATGCATGAATCTACCTTTTTTTTTTCCCTGTAGTTCTTGTTCGCTCCCCCAACTTGATCTTTCTCTCTCTCTCTCTTTTTTTTTTCCTTAAAATTTTATTTTATAATGATATCCTATTTTCTCTTTCCTCTGTTAATAGTTTATTCCTTTTTTTAGTTTTTTAATAGTATGCCTTGTCATCTATCAGAAAAAAACTATGGAAATGAAAAAATCCTATCTACTTTGGGAAATACTTGAAAGTTGAAGTGTATCAATTTCACAATTTACTTGGTCTAAAGCTCATTACTCTTCATGCCAGAATGCGTGCAGTTCTAGTAGCTTAGGCAATCATGTTGATATTCTTGAATACTGGATGTTTGATGTGGGTTAGTAAAATATTTCTTTGGACCTCAGGTTGAGCCTCAGGTGTTTATTGGACATTTACAAGAATGTTCTGTTACTGTGCCTTGTTTGTTCATACTTCAAATTATATATTTTAATAAAGCATGTTTTGGAACCTTATATGTTATACAAACTCAATAGTCTGTGCATGCGAAGCTAGGAAATCATGTGTTTTAAACAAGAACCCTCAACATCCCAGGCATTAAGCTTTTTGTGGAGGCCAAATTTGATCTCTTAGATCACATTTACAAAAATTCTTGGTGACTATTTAGCTTCGGGAGAGAATTTATTAATTCATTTTGTAAGGACTTGGGATTAAGAAAGGTTCTATTTTTTATAGGTATGGCATTTCAGGCGTTTAATACTCGAGGCTCTGGATGGTGACTTGCATGATGAATTGGGTTTCACTGAGAATATTGCTAAGAGTAATTCCAAGAACTATCAGATATGGTGAGCCACAGTATCTATGCAAGTTGATTTGTTTGTTTTCCTTTGTGATGTGTGTAAAATAGAAGAGACATTTTATGAAGATGTATTAAAAATTGTAAGCTGATGTTTTATATCAAAACAAGATGCTGTCACCCTATCCTGAACTAATTAATTGTCCAAATTGATGAAACGTGCTATAGAATCCTTGTTTTGGATTAGCCTTTCGAGAGCTAGGGATAGCAACATGGTAGATTTGGTTGCCTTTACTTCTACTTGAATCATTTAGGGAATAACATCGAAGATATATATGTGTGTGCGCGCACAGCACTTAATATGGGATAGTTCTAGGGACAATTCATTTTATATGGGATAGTTCTAGGGATAATTCATTTTATATGGAATAGTTCTAGTGTGTGCTTGCAAGCAATTTGTGAAATGTCGACTGTTAAGAGTAGTTTTATCTTATCTAGTTATTCTAGAAAGTTTATTTTATCTAGGAGTTGTGGTTTGCTTATCTTGTTCATACATATAACTGTCTGATGTTAGTCTTTGTATTGTATCTCTTCTATAAATAATATATGTATTTGTGTATTTGTGGGGCAATGTAGCTTTTTGACCCACCATTTATTTATTTACATAAACGAATGGGAAAGATTAGATACACAAGCAGAACACTAAGCATGAAGTAAATGATGTTGTTTTTTCCCTTTCATTTTACCGAAGGAATGAATTAGACTTGTCTTTATTTTATTAACAGGGTAAGTTCTAGGCTGCCCTTGTAATTATTACATATTTATCTTAAAATTCTATCTGTGTTGGTTGGTTTCATTCTGGTATCAAACAATGCTTTCAATCCAAATGGATTAGACCTGTCTTTATATTATCCAAGCTGTTCTACACTTGGATATTTGCTCATCATAGCTTTTTTGTCTCTAGTTTTGCACATTTTTGGAGCTTCTGTTCTTTTTTCTCACATTAGGGGTTCTCTTTGATACAAACAGTGTACTATGGTTGCACCCCTCTACACTTTCTCAATGATATTGGAATTACTTATAAAAAAGACAAGAAAATAAAAAACGGAATAAACAAGGTCTTGGATTCTTTTACTTAAAAAATAGAGGTTCTATAGTCATCGAAAATTAGCAAAAGAGTCTAGGCCTTTTGATTTTTCTCTTTTATAGTATAAATATATTTTATTTGAAGTTATAATGAATTGGTGGGCTAAACCTTTGTATATTAACCGAAAGGGTAAAGTGATGAAGATATTAAACAGGTTCATTATTTTTTCCTTGAAATCCTGTTAATTTGACTAGGGCCATTCAATCATTAGAACCTTTCATTTTTATTTTAAGCGAGTGACATTTGATTTGGAGCTTAATTAACAAAACAAACACATGCCCCCTCCATCTGAAAATTGCTCTCACTCTTTCCTTTTTGGTTCATCCCTTGATTTTTTCAATGGTTAGAAGTCAAGGCCTGAAACTTTTCTGCTTTTCCAAATTACAACTCTTCCCCAGTACTTTTTCCCACCATTTAGGGTTAAAGAATGAGAGGGCAACATTAGTATTGAATAAGACCGAACCTCTGGCTCAAACTGACTTGGATGCTATGGGCCTACCTCTATTCACCAAATCATATGTATACGAGTTTTTAGTTTAAAAAGATTAAATTTTGAAATAAGTACCCATGTTTGAAATGGTGTAAAAAATAGGCATCTGCATTAGAAGGGAATTGAGTTTCTTACAACCGTTCCTTTAAGCTTAGAATAATAATGCCTTATCTTCCCAGGCCTAGAGTCGTTCTCTAGTGTAGCTGATGGGCTCGTTTGCTATTGTGATCTGGTCAACAAATCCTTTTGAACCTAGTTTTCTTTTACAGTAGTTTCATTTGAATAGGGCCTTCTGATTATGTAAATTCTAGTGAAGTTGTCATTTTAATCTATCCATCCAACTACCAAATTGTCGTCGAGATCTTTTTTGGAGTTTCTATAGCTTATTATACCCTTACCCAGGTACCACTGCATTGATCTTAGTGACAGATATTTGTAGGCATCATAGGAGGTGGGTTGCTGAGAAATTGGGAACTGATGCTACAAGCAAGGAACTTGAGTTCACCAAGAAGATACTT
This sequence comes from Corylus avellana, assembly GCF_965113065.1. Classification (NCBI taxonomy): domain Eukaryota; kingdom Viridiplantae; phylum Streptophyta; class Magnoliopsida; order Fagales; family Betulaceae; genus Corylus; species Corylus avellana. The sequence continues at coordinate 30,195,800 of NC_142491.1, forward strand.
TCTCTTGATGCTAAAAATTATCACGCTTGGTCCCATAGGCAGGTTTGTTGCTCCTGTTGCCTTCTTTATGCCAAAATAAGTTACACAGAACTCCTTGAATGTATTTTGAGCACCATTGGGGCGGAGCTTCTGTATATTTTGAGATATATTTGGTAGTAAAATAGTAACTAGTTTAACTTTTTACTCCCTTTACTTTGCTTTCTTTTCTCTTTTGGTGCAGTGGGTTCTGCAGGCACTAGGAGGATGGGACGATGAACTTCACTACTGTTGGCAGCTCCTTGAAGAAGATATTTTTAACAATTCTGCTTGGAATCAGGTATAGTGAGATGTTTAGCTTTGTCTTGACCTTCTACTCTGATTGATCCTTAATTTCTGAAATTCTTGCCAAACTTACAAAACAAACTTATTGAACTTTTTGTTTGCAACAGAGATACTTTGTTATAACAACATCTCCCCTGCTGGGTGGCCTGGAGGCTATGAGAGAGTCTGAAGTGAGTTACAGTGTTGAAGCCATAGTAGCCCACCCTGAGAATGAGAGCCCATGGAGATACCTTCGGGGGCTTTACAAAGGAGACATTGAGTCTTGGGTGAATGATCCTCAAGTTTCTTCAGTGTGTTTGAAGGTATTGAGTGCCAAAAACAACAACTTTACCTTTGCTCTGAGCACACTTTTGGATCTTCTCTGCCATGGCCTCCAACCAAGTCAAGAGTTGAGAGATGTTGTGGATGCTCTCAAGGCTTCAGGCGAAAATGATCAACCAGATCCTGACTTGGCAAAAACAGTTTGTTGGATCTTGGAAGGTGTAGACCCAATGAGAGCTAACTATTGGAAGTGGCGAAAGAGCAAGCTGATAAGCTGATTGTGACTTATTTCCGAGGATCTCTGTTGTGAGAATATCAAAAACCTGTTCCAAGTTGACTACCATTATTGATTTAAAAGGAAAAAAGAATGAAAGCTGACTTGCACTGTTATTAATTTCTAATATCTCTTATCTCTTACAACACATTGCCCCTTCAAACTCTCAAAAGGAAAAGTTAAAGGAGACACTACTCCTAACAACATACACATAAATTTATTTATTTAATAGGAAATATCTTGCCTAGCTAAATTTAATTTCTCTGTCTCCTCCTCCAATTCACCCTTCTTGGTTTTGGTTGCCCAATTGCAAAAGTCTTCATAATCCAATCATGCTTCTTCCTTATCATAATTTGCCAAAGAACAACTCCAAACATGAATCCACACCCATATCCCATCGCAACTACTTTCCAATTGAATTCAAATATAGAATTTGAACTTTGATCCCCTTCAAAGGTTAAAGGTGGAAGAGGTGCATCCTTAGAATTTTCACATTTCTTTGACAAAGGGTTTCCTCATAATTCAGGATTATTACCGAACGAACTATTAGGAAATGTGCCAAATTGATTCCCTTGCGGTATAGGTCATGTGAGAAGATTATGGGAGACATTAAAGGATTCAAGGAAAGTCAGTTGCGTGAGTTGCAAAGGGATCACACCATCCAGCTTGTTTTGAGAGAGATCCAATGATTCTAGCTCCGTTAAGTTCCCCAAGCAAGATGGTATAGGACCTGTAAGAAAGTTGTTGGAAAGGTTGAGCAATTTAAGTCCTTTCAAATGCCCCACGACTTCTGGAATTTCTCCTTCGAATTTGTTGCTCGAGAGATCAATAGCCATGAAGAAAACTAGGATTCTTTCATATACTATCTTCGTGCCTTTGTTGACAAGTGTCATCGAGTAGATGTAGGTCGAAGAGAAATTTGAGTGCATGTACATTGCACCATTTACCTCAACTCTTCGCATGGACTTCCAATTTGGGAAGTATTGAGAGGGCAACTCACCAGTAATATTATTATGTGAGAGGTCCATGATGTGTATGTTTGAGAAATCAAAACTGCTATTAGGACTTCCCAATGCACCATAGATTCCATTAGATCGCAAAATGAGAACCCTCAACTCTGTAAGAATGCCTAGCCAAGAGGGGAAAGTATCATTCATCTGATTGTTTCCCAGATTAAGAACTTCAAGATTCGTACAATTCGCCAAGGATCTTGGTAGACGTCCTTGTAATTTATTTTGGCTAAAATCAATCATGTCCAAATAATTTCCTTTTGCAAATATTTCAGAAATAATTCCATGGAATTTATTTTCGTGTAGATTTAGAACATAGAGAGAATCATTCAAGTTGCCTAAACATTGTGGAAGCAAGCCACTCAAGTAATTGCTTGACAAATCAAGAAGAGTAATTGAACTGAGATTGCAAATTGATTGTTGGATTTCTCCGGTCAGTGTGTTGTTTGAGATAGAATACCAAAGGATAGAAGGTGGTGGGATTGGGAGTGAACCTCGAAGCTTGTTAGAACTAAGATCCAAAATCATTAGATTAGTCCTGGTGGGAAAAAGTGGAAGTTCATCAAAACCTGTTAGAGAGTTGGAATTTAAATATAACTCAGAGAGAGTTTCTTTACTTAAATTCCACATCCATTTTGGAATTTGGCCATGAATCTTGTTGTGAGAAAGATCCAAATACCACAACTTCTCTTGGTGCTTTAGAAAATCTGGGAATTCACTTAAGTCACAGGAAGCTAGAAATAAAGCTTCAAATTTTGGATGAGTTGCGTTGGTACTTGGCTTTGTAAGCAATGAAATATTGTTACCAGATAGACTGAGATGAGTGAGGTTTTTGAGTTTCAGAAACAAGTCAAATTCCACTGTGCCACTCAAGTGATTAGAAGATAGATCGAGATATTCAAGATTCACAAGCCTAGATATTGACTGTGGAATTGAACCATGCAACCCATTATATCCTAGTCGTAGCAAGATTAGTTGGGTAAGGTTACCAAGTGAAGATGGCATTGATCCAAACAAATTGCATTCTTCGGCATTAAAATAATTTAGGGACTTAAGTTTATCAATTGATCCTGGTAACTCACCAGAGAAACTCGTCCAAAAAAGGTTCAATAATTCAAGGTTGCTGCTTCTGTTAAATTCTGGAATACTTCCGGTGAGATTTGTATTGTCGCTCACATCAAGAGACCGAAGATTCGGTAGATGAAATATTCTTGTGGGAAACTCACCATGCAAGACACATTCTGCTAGAATTAGTGATGTTAAAGAAGATAAGTTTGCCAAGATATTGGGTACTGTGGATGATATGTTAACCTCACTAAGATGTAGTTCTTTCAAGTTTGTTAACTTGGGAGCTATACTTTTGAGGACAGGTTTTTGGAGCTGCAATTGATTCATTGGGAGATCTAGGGAAATTAAGTTGGAGAACTCTAAAATTTTTGAAGTGATCTGGCCAGAAAATAAAGAAAAAGAGAGATTGAGGTTTGTTAGCCTTGGAAGCTGTTTAAAACCAGTTGGAATTTGAGAAGAATTAAAGTTATTGTCAGCAAGATTAAGGCTGTAGAGGTGAACAAGCTAGAAGAGACTGCTACTGGAGTTGATAGAGCCATAAAGAAAACTGCTGCTGAGGTCGAGACTGATCACATGACCCGTGTCCTTATTGCACTTAACACCGCACCACCTGCAGCAATCACGGCTCTTAGGCTTCCATAACGAAACTTTCGAATAAGCGGAGGGATCAGCAGATGCAGACCGATCGATGGTAAAGCTTTCCTTGAATTTTATCAAGGCAAAGCTCTCATCATTGTGGCAATATGGCTGCACAAAAGAAAAAGAGGCAGGAAATATAAGAAGAAAAAAGGAGAGTGAAACAAGAAGGCGCAGGAAGGCAAAGAGAGAAGGTGAGAAACCCATAATAATGTTGTACTGAATTTGTTTAGGTCTTAGATAAGATGACACTGAATGTTAGGAGCTCAATTTTATAGAGTGAAGCTTAGGAGACTCTTATCTCCACCATGTCTGGTCAAGTCGTCTCAAGATAAGGCTTTACAAAAGTGATGGATCCCACCACCTCCCACTTTTTATTTTATTTTTTAAGACAAAAAACATTCAGCTTGACTTCTGTTTCCAAAAAAAAAACAAAGAGACAAGGACATGACAAAAGACACATATAACTTACAAAACACAACAAAGACTTAAAAGATAAACAAAGAGATGATAATCCTAATTAAGTGCTTAAATAATTACTTAATTAAAAGATAAATACTCTAAAGCATATTTTATGACGAAACGGCACCTAAAGCATGTGAGGCAAAAATAATCATTTGAAAGATGACCGAGCCAGATATGAGCCCAACAATAGGCAATATCATTCTATCTAATAACAATATTTCATTGCTTACAAAGCCAAGTACCAATGCAACTCTTCCAAAATTTGAAGCTTTATTTCTAGGTTCCTGTGACTTAAGTGAATTCCCAGATTTTCTAAATAACCAAGATGAGTTGTTGTATTTGGATCTTTCTCTCAACAAGATTTATGGCCAAATTCCAAAATGGATGTGGAATTTAAGTAAAGAAACTCTCTTTGAGTTATTTTTGGATTCCAACTCTCTAACTGGTTTTGATCAACTTCCAGTTTTTCCCACCAAGACTAATCTAAAGATTTTGGATCTTAGTTCTAACAAGCTTCGAGGTTCACTCCCAATCCCACCACCTTCTATTCTTTGGTATTCAGTCTCAAACAATACACTGATCGACTGGAGAAATCCCACATTCAATTTGCAATCTCACTTCAATTCTTATTCTTGATTTGTCAAGCAATTACTTGAGTGGTTTGCTTCCACAATGTTTAGGCAACTTGAGTGATTCTCTCATCGTTCTAAATCTACACGACAATAACTTCCATGTAACTATTTCTGAAATATTTGCAAAAGGAAATTATTTAGAGATGATTGATTTTAGCCAAAATCAATTACATGGGTATCTACCAAGATCCAATTGTACAAGGCTTGAATCTCTTAATCTGAGAAACAATCAGATGAATGATACTTTCCCCTCTTGGCTAGGCATTCTTTCAACTCACGCAATTGACTTTCCTTGAATCCTTTAATGTCTCCCATAATCTTCTCATAGGACCTATACCGCAAGGGAATCAATTTGGCACATTTTCTAACAGTTCGTTCAGTAATAATCCTGAATTATGTGGAAGCCCTTTGTCAAAGAAATGTGGAAATTCCAAGGATGCACCTCTTCCACCTTTAACCTTTGAAAGGGATCAAAGTTCAGATTCTATATTTGAATTCAGTTGGAAAGTTGTTGCGATTGGATATGGATGTGGATTCATGGTTGGACTTGTTCTCTGGCAAATTATGATAAGGAAGAAGCATGATTGGGTTATGAAGACTTTTGCAATTGGGCAACCAAAACCAAGAAGGGTGGATTGGAGGAGGGGACAGAGAAATTAAATTTAGCTTGGCAAGATATTTTCTATTAAATAAATAAATGTATGTGTATGTTGTTAGTAGTACTGTATCTGCTTTTCCTTTTTCTTCTGAGAGTTTGGAGGGGCAATGTGTTGTAAGAGATAAGAGATATTACAAATTAATAATAATGCAAGTCAACTTTTTATTTCTTTTTAAATCAATAATGCTAGTCAACTTGGAACAGGTTTTTGATATTCTCACAACAGGGATATCCTCGGAAATAAGTCACAATCAGCTCATTAGCTTCCTCTTTCGCCACTTCCAATAGTTAGCCCTCATTGGGTCTACACCTTCCCAGATTTTCTAAGGATCTAGTTGATCATTTGGACATGAAGCCTTGTGTGCATCCACAACGTCTCTCAACTCTTGACTTGGTTGGAGGCCATGGCAGAGAAGAAACTTGACGATCATTCACCCAAGACTCAATGTCTCCTTTGTAAAGCCCCCGAAGGTATCTCCATGGGCACTCATTCTCAGGGTGGGCTACTATGGCTTCAACACTGTAGCTCACTTCAGACTCTCTCATAGCCTCCAGGCCTCCCAGCAGGGGAGATGTTGTCATAACAAAGTATCTCTTTTGCAAACAAAACGTACAATAAGTTTGTTTTGTAATTTTGGCAAGAATTTCAGAAATTAAGGATCAATCAGAGTAGAAGGTCAAGACAAAGTTAAACATCTCACTATACCTGATTCCAAGCAGAATTGTTAAAAATATCTTCTTCAAGGAGCTGCCAACAGTAGTGAAGTTTATCGTCCCATCCTCCTAGTGCCTGCAGAACCCACTGCACCAAAAGAGAGAAGAAAGCAAAGAAAAGGGAGTAAAAAGTTAAACTAGTTACTATTTTACTACCAAATATATCTCAAAATATACAGAAGCTCCGCCCCAATGGTGCTCAAAATACCTTCTGTGTAACTTATTTTGGCATAAAGAAGGCAACAGGAGCAACAAACCTGCCTATGGGACCAGGCGTGATAATTTTTAGCATCAAGAGTAAGTATCTTCTTGGTGAACTCAAGTTCCTTGCTTGTAGCATCAGGTCCCAATTTCTCAGCTACCCACCTCCTATGATGCCTACAAATATATCTGTCAATAAGATCAATGCAGTGGTACCTGGGTAAGGGTAAAATAAGCTATAGAAACTCCAAAAAATATCTCAATGACAATTTGGCAGTTGGATGGATATATTAAAATGACAACTTCACTAGAATTTACATAATCAGAAGGGCATATTCAAACGAAACTACTGTTAAAAAAAAACTAGGTTCAAAAGGATTTGTTGACCAGATCACACTAGCTAGCAAACGGGCCCATCAGCTACACTAGAGAACCCTGCGCTTAGGATTCGGGAAGATAAGGCATTATTATTCTAAGCTTAAAGGAAAAGCTGTAAGAAACTCAATTCCCTTCTAATGCAGATTAATTGCCTATTTTTTACACCTTTTTAAACATGGATACTTATTTCAAAATTTAATCTTTTGAGTCTTTTTAAACACCATTTCGGTTAATATACAAAGGCTTAGCCCACCAATTCATTATAACTTCAAATAAAATATATTTATACTATAAAAATCAGAAGGCCTAGACTCCTCTGCTAATGTTCGAGGACTAAAGAACCTCTATTTTTTAAGTAAAAGAATCCCAGACCTTGTTTATTCCGTTTTTTTTTTTTTTTTTTTCTTTTCTTTTTTATAAGTAATTCCAATATCATTGAGAAAGTGTAGAGGGGTGTAACCACAGTACCCTGTGTATACAAGAGAACCCCTAGTTAATGTGAGAAAAAAGAAAAACAGAAGTTCAAAAAATCTGCAAAACTAGAGACAACAAGCTATGATGATTGATGAGTAAATATCCAAGTGTACAACAGCTTGAATAATATAAAGGCAGGTTTAATCCATTTGGATTGAAAGCATTGTTTGAAACTAGAATCAAACCACCAATACAGATAGAATTTTAAGAAAAATACGTAATAATTACAAGGGCAGCCTTGAACTTACGTTGTTAATAAAACTAGCTTATAATCCGCGCAATGTGCAGATGGAATTCCCATATGTATAGTTTAAAATGAAAAATATAAAGAAAAAAATAGCAAAAAGAAAACTTGGATTGTGATTATCAAAGGATTAATAGAAAGTTAGTAAGAATCATTAATATTATTAGTGTTATACCTATTATATTTCATACAAATTATAAAACCCATATAATTATGAGCTTTAAAAAAGTACATAGCAAAATAATAAAAAATCTGCAATCAAATAATCATCCCACATTATATTCAAGCTTAATTATCTTTTAAAACGAGTGAGCCGAGTTTTATATGGGTAAACTATCTGATTTAATTGCGAAAATAAAGTACATATACATATGACAAAATAATACAAAATCATTCAGTCAACAAAGGAATCAAATAATACTCCCGGCCATATCATACATTCAATGCTTAATTGTCTCATAGGTGTTTCACAATTAATTATTTTGTACAATAATGATATCACTACAAAAATTGAGTAGTTTTCTGACTATGGGTTTTTGATCAAAAACCCCTTTTGATGTGTGGTTTTTGACATGTCTCAACCGTCAAAATGGGGGGTGTCAAAAATTTCAATTTTTTGACGTGGCATTTTCAGCACGTCAAAATTTTTTGACGTGTCACAAACTTGAATGTCAAAAAATATTTTTTTGACGTTTTACTTTTGGAACGTCAAAAAATTTTGACATGCTAAAAATACCACGTCAAAAAAAATCTTGACGTGCTGAAATTCAGCACGTCAGAAATTTTTGACGTGGAAATTCTTGAGAGATTTTTTGACGTGTTACACCATTTGACACATCAAAAATCCCCCTTTTTTTCAATTTAAATATTTTCTGTAATATTTTCTGTATTATTTACGTATTAACCTGATATCCAAATCAATATATCCAATATTCAAATCAATATATCCAATATATCCAATATATCCAAAATCCATTCCAATATCAATATATCCAATATCCATTCCCATTTCCAATACAATATGCATTCCCATATCCAATACAATATCCATTCCAATATCAATATATCTAATATCTAATATCCATTCCAATATCGATATATCCAATACAAATTTATTCCCATATCCATTCCTATATCTAAATCTATTCCAAAGTCCAACTGATCTCCAAAGTCCATTCCAATATCCAATATATATCCAATACATACATATCCAACATCCAATATATACATATCCAACATCTAATCCATATTCAATATACAATATCCAATATACAATATGCAATATCCAATATACAATATACAATATCCAATAATACATATCCAATATCCAATACATATCCAATATACAATATCCAACACATATCCAATCTGCAATACATATCCAATTTTCAATACATATGAAATTCCAACACATATACTACATTCAAACACAACACAGAACAAAACAAATATATACATCGAAAATACGTTCCAACACAACACAAAACAAATATACAATCAGATTATCTTAGTTCTATCTACTACAAATAAGTTTCAATTACTCTCAACGAACATATAGTTTAATCTAACTATATACATCAAGCAATAGTAACAAAATATATATAAAACGTAACAAACAGTAATGAGAAACGACGTGCTCAGCCCAAGTCAACATAGTCATCCCCCAATGCTTAATCTGCATTACCTGCAAATGAGTTGTGAACCAATGATAATCAATAAAAAAAATTCAAAACACATATATACAGTGATGCAAATATATATTAGTTCTAAAATGAACCACGGTAACAAAACATTGCTAACTGAGACTTTTATGGAGACTAGGGGTTTCTAACTGTTAAAGTGATTGATGCGGGTTATAGTCATGTTAACTGAAGATAAGAAAAACAACACAAATATATCATTACCTCTGTGGGGCGCAGATCCAAAGGTCGACGCGAACATGGCCTCAAGCTGGCGAAAACGGGCCTCAAAGATGGCATCTTTCTTTCTATCTGAGCTTTTTGTTCTTCAACCTGCTTGGCCATCTCATCCATCGCACGTCTTTGTTCTGCCTGCTCCTCTTCAAGTTCTCTAATCCTATCCGTCATCTGTGAGAACGAGGAGCTCCCACGATTTTGAGACCGTGCCTGGGACGGTGTATAGTACGAATGTATGCTGCCCCACACCGGCAGAACATTCGGACCCACCTGTCGGACCCTACCAGTGTACTCAGGCTTATTTTCATGCTCCTGAGCATATGCGTCATTAGGTGTCCACTGTACCATCTCTTCAGTCACGCTCGACGTCAATGCCGGGTCAGTGGGCATCAATTCCTTCATCCCCTCGTGTACGTTAAATAACAAGTTATTATCTCTTATAAGGAAGGTTAATCATAAATAATTTATCAAAATATATATATCGGTGAGTACTTACACATCGCTCCCTGACCACTTCATTTGGATAGCCACCATCCTTCTTCGTGTATGTCGAGATGTAATTTTGCGCTCGAGTCGGAGTAGTGCCCAATGATAAGGTCTACATAGAAAATAAACAATCAAAAAAAAAAAAAAAAAAGATCTAAACAACCGGTTATATATATATATATATAAAACCAGTAAATAAGACAAATACCTCTTCATGTGTCGCCCTAGCGAAGCTCATCGACCCAGTATAGTGAGGTGTGTTGTTTTTTGCTTGCAATGCCTTCATGTAGGCAGCAAGACAGCATACTCCTACACAAATATCACCCTTAAAATGTCAGGCCTAATACAAGTACAATTAATAAAAGTACACAATTACAATTACTAAAACTACACTCGTGACCTACCTGATTCTTTGGGTTGCACCATTTAGCCAACAAGACATCCAAGTCATCGGCATTGTATTGTGAAACGGCTTTCTGACCCATTCTCGCCGTCACTGTGTCAGGAGTATCGCCCGCCTTAATTTTTAACGCTTGTTTTACCAAGTGTCTCCAACTCTTCAGCTTGACGCCCATGTCTCTGAACGCGTCCCTTTTAATCGCCTCGAGATTGTACTCAGGCGGGATGTAGAAGTCAGCCTGCACAAGTTGAAAAAGTTAGGCGTATAATGCATGCATTAACAACGTTTAAAATAATGAAATACGCATGCGAAAATAGAAGAAAGAGTTTAATCATACCATCAAGGCGTCCTATTTATCCTCCTTCGTACGGGGCTGTACATCCTTCCACTCGTCCTGTAGTCTAATATAATTCCCGCTCCTTATGACGTTGCCGGTCATCCTTCGAAATTTCATCCCGCTAAATCCTACGGGCTGCCACACCCGATTGTACTCGCACATGACCTTTTGCCCAGTGGGGACATCCCATGTCTTGTTCGATGGTGGGATGGTCACCACCTGAAAATGGGTGCACTCGTCTCTGTCGATGCCTACCACATTAATAATTGCAATTGTTAATTATTTGGAATTGAATAGTAACTACATAAATTATATACGTATTCAATATTCGTATTTAAAGTATATATACTTACTTATTGCTCGGAGCTGGCGACTGGTCAACACTTTTGGAGGGTCATCGGGCTGCGAGTCATGTGTGACACCTGTCCTATCATCCACGTCCTCCGGATAGTATTGTGTCTCACTGTCATCTGGCTGCGATGGCTCACTGTATAAGATATCTGTGTTCTCCTCGGGGGGGGGGGGGAATAACCGCTCTACCTCGTCATGTGCACATATCCCCATCTCGCTCATTATAGGCAGCGGAGTAAGCGTATCATATGTGTGCTCCGTGTCGTACGGAACCGGCTGAGACCCTTCCACATTCTCAGGAAGTACTGGTCTATACTCCTGGTCATCTATATGTAGGGACCTCCGTCGTCTACTCTTCCCCTAATACTCATGTCAACCTGTGAAACACATAACGCACCCAATTAATTATGTATACAATAGATAAAATATGCACCACAATAACCAATCAATGTAGAAAGAAATAACATAAAACACGTCAAATAATGTGAACTATATATATTATTACCAATTTTTTTTTAACCACATACGATTATATTGGATCTAAGTCTTGTTGGACGTAGTCAATGTCATCATGTGGATCCACTTCATACCTAGGTTTTTTTTTTTTTTTTTTTTTTTTTTCCGTTTATTATAACATTTATGCATTTGTTATATATGGGGATCGTAGATAAAATAAATCCAGCTAGCTATATTATTTGTTTTCTTTTGTTTTTTACTTTGTTTTTCGTTCTTAACATTTACGTACTTATTCTAAATTTTCAAAAGGAAAAGGAAAAGTAGATATAATACTACTAACAACATACACATAAATTTATTTATTTAATAGAAAATATCTTGCCAAGCTAAATTTAATTTCTTTGTCCCCTCCTACAATCCACCCTTCTTGGTTTCGGTTGCCCAATTGCAAAAGTATTCATAACCCAATCATGCTTCTTCCTTATCATAATTTGCCAAAGAACAAGTCCAACCATGAATCCACATCAATATCCAATCGCAACTACTTTCCAACTGAATTCAAATATAGAAGCTGAACTTTGATCCCCTTCAAAGGTTAAAGGTGGAAGAGATGCATCCTTAGAATTTCCACATTTCTTTAACAAAGGGCTTCCACATAATTCAAGATTATTACTGAACGAATTGTTAGGAAATGTGCCAAATTGATTCCCTTGCGGAATAGGTCCTGTGAGAAGATTATGGGAGACATTAAAGGATTCAAGGAAAGTCAATTGCGTGAGTTGAAAAGGGATCACATTGTCTAGCTTGTTTTGAGAGAGATCCAATGATTCTAGCTCTGTTAAGTTCCCCAAGCAAGATGGTATAGGACCTGCAAGAAAGTTGTTAGAAAGGTTGAGCAGTTTAAGTCCTTTCAGATGCCCCACGACTTCTGGAATTTCCCCTTCAAATTTGTTGCTTGAGAGATCAATAGCCATGAAGAAAACTAAGATTCTTTCATATACAATCTTCGTGCCTTTGTTGATAAATGTCATTGAGTAGATGTAGGTCGAATAGACATTTGATTGCATGTACATTAAACCATTTACCTCAACGCTTCACATGGCTTTCCAATTTTGGAAGTATTGAGAGGGCAACTCACCAGTAATGTCATTATGTGAGAGGTCAATGATGCGTATGTTTGGGAAATCAAAACTGCTATTAGGACATCCCATTGCACCATAGATTCCATTAGATCACAAAATGAGAAAACTCAACTCTGTAAGAATGCCTAGCTAAGAGGGGAAAGTATCATTCATCTGATTGTTTTCCAGATTAAGAGATTCAAGCCTTGTACAATTGGCTAATGATCTTGGTAGAAGCCCATGTAATTGATTTTGGTTAAAATTAATCATCTCCAAATAATTTCCTTTTGCAAATATTTCAGAAATAGTTCTATGGAAGTTATTGTCGTGTAGATTTAGAATGATGAGAGAATCACTCAAGTTGCCCAAACATTGTGGAAGCAAACCACTCAAGTAATTGCTTGACAAATCAAGAATAAGAATTGAAGTGAGATTGCAAATTGATTGTGGGATTTCTCCAGTCAGTGTGTTGTTTGAGACTGGATACCAAAGGATAGAAGGTGGTGGGATTGGGAGTGAACCTCGAAGCTTGTTAGAACTAAGATCCAAAATCTTTAGATTAGTCCTGGTGGGAAAAATTGGAAGTTCATCAAAACCAGTTAGAGAGTTGGAATCCAAATATAACTCAAAGAGAGTTTCTTTACTTAAATTCCACATCCATTTTGGAATTTGGCCATGAATCTTGTTGAGAGAAAGATTCAAATACAACAACTCATCTTGGTTATTTAGAAAATCTGGGAATTCACTTAAGTCACAGGAACCTAGAAATAAAGCTTCAAATTTTGGAAGAGTTGCGTTGGTTCTTGGCTTTGTAAGCAATGAAATATTGTTATTAGATAGAATGAGATGTGTGAGGTTTTTAAATTTCAGAAACAAGTCAAATTCCACCGTGCCACTCAAGTGATTATAAGATAGATCAAGATGTTTAAGATTCACAAGCCCAGATATTGAATGTGGAATTGAACCATGCAACCAATTATCTGCTAGTCGTAGTGAGATTAGTTGGGTAAGATTACCAAGTGAAGATGGTATTGTTCCAGAGAAATGGTAATTTATAGCACCAAAATAATCTAGGGAATTAAGTTTACCAATTGAGTCTGGTATCTTAGTGGAGAAACTCGTCGAAGAAAGTGCCAATGATTCAAGGGGGTTGCTCCTGTTCAATTCTGGAATTCTTCCGATGAGATTTGTATTGTCTCTCACATCATGAGACCAAAGATTCGGTAGATGAAAAATTCCCGTGGGAAACTCACCATGCAAGCCACATTCTGCTAGAATAAGAGATGTTAAAGAAGATAAGTTTGCCAAGATATTGGGTACAGTGGATGATATGTCAACTTGACTAAGATGTAGTTTTTTTAAGTTTGTTAACTTACGAGCTATACTCGTGAGGCCGGGCTTTTGGAGCTTTAATGAATTCCTTGAAAGATCTAGGGAAATTAAGTTAGAGAGCTCTAAAATTTCTGAAGTGATCTAGCCAGAAAATAAAGAACAAGAGAGATTGAGGTTTGTTAGCCTCGGAAGCTGTTTAAAACCAGTTGGAATTTGAGAAGAACTAAAGTCATTGTCAGCAAGATTAAGGCTCTGGAGGTGAACAAGCTGAAAGAGACTGCTACTGGAGTTGATCGAGCCATAAAGACAGCTGCTGTTGAGGTCGAGACTGATCACATGACCCGTGTCGTTATTGCACTTAATACCATACCACTTGCAGCAATCGCCGCTTTCAGGCTTCCACATTGAAACCTTCGAATAAGCGGAAGGATCAGAAGATGCAGATTGATTGATGGTAAAGTTTTCCTTGAATTTTATCAAGGCAAAGCTCTCATCAATGTGGCACAATGGCTGCACAAAAGAAAAAGAGGCAGGAAATATAAGATTAAAAAAGGAGAGTGAAACAAGAAGCGCAGGAAGGCAAAGAGAGAATGTGAGAAACCCATAATAATGTTGGACTAAAATTTGTTAGGTCTTTAGATAAGATGAAAGTGAATGTTTGGAGCTTAATTTTATAGACTGATCCGAAAGTGTTGATCCTTATTTGTTAGCAGTGAAGCTTAAGAGACTCCATCTCTACCATGTTTGGTCAAGTTGTCTCAAGATAAGGCGGTGGATCCCACCACCTCCCACTTATTTATTTATTTTTTTTAAAAAAACCATTCGCTTGACTTCTGTTCCAGAAAGCAAAGAGACAAACAAATGACACGTATAACTTACAAAACACAACAAAGACTTAAAAAATAACCAAAGAGATATGATAATTAATCTTGATAAAGTGCTTAAATAATTACTTAATTAATTAAAATATAAATACCCTAAAACATATTTTATGATGAAATGGCACCTAAAGCATGTGAGGCAAAAAGAATAATTGAAAGATGACCGAGTCAGATATGAGCTCAACAAGAGGCAATATTCAAGACCATCGAGTTAAAAAAAAGAAGAGAAATAGCTTATTGAATTTTAAAATAAGGGAAAACCGACAAAATGTTGAGGCTGTATGTAGGGGTGTCAAAAATTACTGGGAAACCGGAACCGGAACCAAAAAACCGGGAAACTGGGGACCAGCTTCCGGTTCCGATTTAAAAAATCCAAAAACCGGGTAACCTGGTTCCAGTACCCGGTTTTTACTGGGAATACCGGAACCGGGTTTATATTTTATTTAATATATATATATATATATATATATATATATATATATATATATATATATATAATATTTTTTAATTTTTTTACGCTTAGGATAATCTCTATGAATATTTTTTAATGTTTTTAATCTATATATATATATATTAAAAACATTGATTTTTTAGGATTTTTGGGCTTTTTTAGATTTATTTTTTTAATTATTTGGAACAATCACAACAAAGTCTCTTTAATTTAGACAAAAAGACTAATAGATTTTTTTTTTAAAAATGAGCAAACTTATGAAGAAAAAAAATGGGATTATTTTAGGCCCAACACCTAAAATAAGCCCAAAAACCAATTCTCTTCAAAAACCGGTTACCGGACCGGGTAAAACCGGAACCGGCCGGTAACCGGGGTCCTGGTTCCAGTTCCGGTTTTCCAAAACCGAGAACCAGGGTACTCCGGTTCCGATTCCGGTTTTGGCCAAAAACCGAAAAATTAGACCGGGTTGACACCCCTAACTGTATGCCATCAATGGACGCAGTCAACAAAACCTTGGAGATTTCGTTGAAGACTAATTAGTAGCATTAGTAGGCGCCATTTCATTGATGAATAATGGCGGCATGATTGACTAATAATGAGAATTAGTTTACACCAAAATTAGGGGTGGGCAGATTAACCGGTTACCGATTACCAGCCGTGTACCGGTTTCGACCGAACCGATATTAACCTGAACCGATATACCGATATCCTTATTAGTTAAATTTTTTATACCGGTATGCTTATCAGTTCGGTTCGATCCTGTTAGAAATTTCATATCGTTTAACCGATATAAACCGTTAAGTAAGGATGCCAAAACGATGTAGTTTTGGGATTATATATATACCTATGTAACCTTATCTTAATTTGGGTTTGGGTATGCTTGATTTTTTTTTTAGTGATTAGGGGTGTCAACCCGGTCCGGTTTCCCAGTTTTTGGCCAAAACCGGAACCGGAACCGGGGTACCCCGGTTCTTGGTTTTGGGAAACCGGAACCGGAACCGGGACCCCGGCTAACCGGGGTCCCGGTTCCCGGCCGGTTCCGGTTTTACCCGGTCCGGTACCCGGTTTTTGAAAATAATTAGTATTTGGGGCTTATTTTAGGTATTGGGCCTAAATTAAAAAAAAAAAAAACTATTAATCTTTTTGTCTAAATTAAAGAGGCTTGATTGTGATTGTTTCAAATAATTAAAAAATAAACCTAAAAAAGCCTAAAAATCCTAAATCATCAATGTTTTTGCCTATATGAGCCTTAGAAATAAAAATTCAAATTTTTTAAAATACCCTAAACATAATTTTAAATTAGATACATAAAGAAAACATTAAAACAATAAAAAGTAAAAACAAGTATGTAAACAAACCAACATGCACAAGAAATAAATACCCCTTACTATAACAATTCAAAACCCAAAAAAATAAAAGAATTAAAATAATTTAAAAAATATATATATATATATATATATATATATATATATATATATATATTATTTAATAAAATAATACCCGGTTCCGGTTTTCCCGGTTTTGACCGGGTGCCAAAAACCGGGACCGGAACCGGGGTCCCGGTTTTTTTTTTTTTTGGAACCGGAACCGGAACCGGAACCGGGTCCCGGTTTTCCGGTTTCCGGTTTCCCGGTTTCCCGGTTTTCCGGTCCCGGTTCCGGTTTCCCGGTTATTTTTGACACCCCTATTAGTGATGGCATTGGATGAGATTTCTTTGCCTTTGGTGAAAGCATTTTTCATTAACTAGTTTTGTTAGTCTAATTAGCCGCCATTATGTTAATTAGTCCATTTGCTTTGGAAAAATGTATTTTATAATATAAAAAAAGTTGTGGTGGATCAATATAAAAAAACTTCAATTTTTAGCCCAAAAAATAAATATTTGGGTCCCAACAAAAGTATTTGGGCCCTAAAACAATTCATTTTTAATAAGTTATTTTAGCCCAACAAAAAGTATTTGGGCTCTCGAAAGTCAAAAAAACTCATTTTTGGCCCAACAAAATAAATCAATATAAAGCTCATGGTTTAACCAGTAAACCGGTTTAACCGAACCGTTTAACCGTGTACCGTTATAACCGATAATTTCGGTTAAAATTCCTATTGGTTCGGTATCGGTTAATAAACCGTTTAACCGAAAATTATCAGTTAATAACCGATACCCAGGCCTAACCAAAATGATTAAGAATTTGGAAATTAGTTGTAAAGAGATACTTGAGGACACCAATTCCAAGCAACCAAGTTTTTTCATATTTGTTGTATAGCCCCAAGAAGGTCGCGTTACTTTCTTTCTTACCCTTACTTTTGGGCTCTCCAAGTTTAAAGTATTTAGCTCTTGACTCAGGCTCTTCCTTTCTCCTCGATTCTATTCTAATCTCATTTCCAAGTCAAACTATGAAAGTCTCTCATACTTCAAATCAAGTCAAGTCATCTCCACTATCATATGACATGAATTTTGAAAGGATCTAAATTCAAGTTTATCATCAAGTCAAGTCGTCTCTTAACCCTGTGATAGGTATAGATAACCTCTATGTTTAATGTTGATTTGTATTCTATAAGTTAAATGATTTGTTAACCCTAATTTATGGGATTTATTTGTATTTGAAATTATTCAAATTACTTTCAACGTTCTATAAATAGAGCCTTGTACTCATTTATATAATATCATTTACTTTTTATTATTATTTAAATAAAAAAAAATCACTACAAACAAAACATTTTCACTTTTCACACTACTTTTTTACTTTTTATATCAAACATTCTTACTTTATCTCACATCAATTCATGTCAGCTATAGTAACAAAGAACAAAAGGGCAAAAGGATCATCGACCTCGACCAGCTCTATCGCTTCATGGTATTGATTATTTCAATGCCACTTCTGGTCAAGTCGTCTCATGAGAAAATTTTCAATAGCAATGGATCCCTCCATCTCCCACTCCTAGCGTCTTTTTTTATTTTTATTTTTTTAGAAGAAATTAGCTTGACTTCTCTAAGCAATTTGATGATGAAATGGCACCTAAAGCATGTGAGCAAAAAAGAATGATTGAAAGATGACGGAGCCATACTACACGAAAGAAGAGAAATGCCACTTGCCAACCCCATCAAATAAACTTCAATTCCCTTGACTCTATACATCTTTTCTTGACACGAATGTGGGCCCAAATGGGTGACGCGTAAATCGCAGAGGGTGTTTATTAATCACTTTTCCACCCCCAAATACTATTCACATTATTTTTAAAAAATATTAATATCAAAACATTCTCACTTTTTATATTACATTATTCTTTTTTTATCACATCATTTACTTTTTACTAGTATTCAAATAAAAAAATCATTACAAAACAAAACCTTTTCACTTTTTAATACAACTTTTTCACTTTTCTATACCAATTATTACTTTTTTTTTTTTTTTTTTTCAACAAAAAAAAAATGAACATGGTGTGTTATTTACCAACAACGCCGCACTATCTCATCTCTTCAAATGCATGAATAAATGTTGAGGTTATATGCGATGAACATGGACGTAAAATCAACAAATTAAGCCTTTGGTCATTTCTTTCAAAAATTAAGAGTTAGGATGAATAAAAGAGACATTTAAAGTAGATATATATAGTACCTACCTCAAAAAGAAAAATAAAAAAGAAAATAATAAAAAGGCAGATAAAATACAAAATAATTTAAAATTTAAAATTTAGGTGTAAGGAGATAATTGATAGGTGAGGACATCAATTCCCAACAACAAAAACATTGCAATTAAATCTTTATTTGGAAAATGGTATGCAAATGGCTTTACCAAATTGTTTTTTCATATTTGTCGTAATGCCCCAGCAACGTCAGATTAATTTCTTACTTATCCTAGGGCTAGCAAAATGGGTATGCGGGTCGACCTGTTTATAACCCGTGGTACCCGCGACCCGTTTAAACAATACTCAAATACGATCTGTTTAATAAATGGGTCGGAGCCCCCGACACAACAGGACACGGGTATTTTCACGAGTCACCCGATACGACCCGTGAGACCTGTTTAAAATAATGGGACGTGCCGGGTCGACATGACCCGACATGACCCGTTTAACTAAAAAAGTGATTTTTTTTTTTTTTAAATAAAATAATAATAGTCTTGATTTTTTTTTTGTTTTTTTTTTTTGGTTAAATCTTTGTAACGACAAATTCACCAGACATTCTTTAGCCTTGATTCTCATTGATAACATAAAAAATAGGGCACTCTGCAAAGAAAAAAGAAAAAAATCATGTATAGATGTTGGTGTTTGGCCATAAAAGCCTAGCCATATATCTAACGTCCCAAAATATTCATGGAAACATTTGGAAACAGGAGTTATCCTTTAAGAAAATTAAAATATATATATATATATATATATATATATATATATATATATATATATATATAAAGAGGACCCATTTGGTCTCAAGGGTACCAAAAAGCCATGCTTCCCTTTTCTCACCTCTTTTCTTTGGGCTTTCCAGGACTGGACAGTGGACTCTGGATCTGGACTCTGGTCTCTGGAGAGTGGACTGTGTTTTTCACTTTTTCCTTTAGGCAATTAGGCTAAATGTTTGTTTTTTTTTTTTGAAGAAAAGAAAAAGAAAAAAAAATAAAGATAAACGGGTTTGGCGGGTCACCCACGGGTGACCCGTGACACGACCTGCCAGACCCTCATAAACGGGTCGACCCGTTTATGACCAAAACCCGCTAATTTCGTGTCGGGTTGTCAAGTCGTGTCAAAATTGTCAGCCCTACTTTTAGCCTCTCAAAGTTTAAAGTATTTTGGCTATCTCCACCCATCCCTTTCTTCTTCTTCTTCTATTCCAGTAATCTCATTTCCAAGTTTTATCTCAGTAAGAAATTCTTTAATCACAATGGCTGTCAATGTGTCATTGTGAATATAAACTCGTAGAAAGAATCATTGAAAGATGGACCAAGCCCAACGAGTTACAGGAAAGAAGAATCAAATAGACTTGGCTTCACTTTACCACATCTTTTATTGACACTAATGTCCACATGGTCCACAAATTGAAACGTAACAAATGATTCTTGAACCAAATTAATCACCAAATTAAACTTAACAATAAGATTTTTTTTTTCTTTCTTTCTTTTTTGGGTTTAGTTTTATTATTATTATTATTTTAATTATTTTTCATTTTTAGGACACATGTCGCGATATAAACGTAGATGATGTGGACTTCCGCTAATTGGGACTGACGAAAACTAACGGAGGTAGTGATTTTGTCTTTTCCTATATGTGAGGTACTAGATTTGTCATGTTTTAAAATGTAAGGAAAAAAAAATAAAAACGTTAAAATCAAGGTACCAAAAAAGTTATTAACCCTAAATAAAATCAACATAAAATGTGGTTTGGGGTTTTGAGAAAGAGCTCATTGAAATTTAAAAAGTGATTAAACATTTTTTCTTATAATAAACAAAACTAATAATTAACCTCCCTTTTTTTTTTCTGTAGTTCTTGTTGGATCCCCCCACCTGATCTACAAGAAATGCTCTGTTGCCGTAAAATTTTGTTTGTTCATACTTCAAATTATATAATTTAAATAAAGCATGTTTTGGAACCTTGTATACATGTTACACAAACTCTATTGACATGCATGCCAAGCTACAAATCATAGTCTCCCCAGCCTATCCTTTTGAATAAAAAAGTAAAAAGTAAAATTAAAATTAAAAAAAAAAAACTACGAAATCATGTGTTCCTCAACAAAAGCCCAAAACATCCCAGGTATTAAGCTTTTTGTGGAGGCCAAATTTGAGATCTTTTAGATCTCATTCACAAAAATTCTTGGTGACCATTTAGCTTTGGGGGAGAATTTATTTAATTCATTTGTTGATGGGTTGGGACTAAGAAATTGATGGAACATGCTATAAAATCTTTGTTTTGGATTAGACTTTCCAGAGGTAGGGATGGCAAAGATGGTAGTTTTGGTTGTTTTTCTTTCTACCTGAATCATTTAGGGAGTTTAAGAATAACTATCAAAAACATAGAAAAGAAAGGAAAAACAGAGACCAGAGAATGAGAAAGAAGATTTTTTGTATATTCATCGATTGATTGAACTTAATACAATGTTTACATATATATAGATTCAACAAGATTAAACTAACCGAAACTAAACTAATTAATCAACTGAATCTTAACTAATCTGCTAACTACTGTAACAGTTTCACCTACTCATCATCCATCCAGTCATATTGCCACCATTATTCATTTACATCAATGAATGGGAAGACCTAAATACAATTTTTTTTTTTTTTTTTTCCTTTCATTTTTTACCAAGAAATGGATGAACTAGAGACGGACGTATATGAAGACCGGTTTGGAATTTGTATTAAATATAGTACAAAAAATACTAATTTTTAAGAAAAATAATTATTTTCTGTCTTTTATATTGCTTATATTTTCTTAAAAATTCAATAAATACTAATTTTATTTTTTATATGTTGATTTAGTCTGTAATCTTAATATATTTTTCATCTATTTTTTGGTTTCCTGTTTTATATATTTCTCTTTCATACTTTGGCCTCGTTCAATATAAATTCCTAGTTCCGTCCCTAATAATTAGACCTGTTTTTTATATTATTAACAAGGTAAGTTCAATGCCCCTTGTAATTGTGACATATTTCTCATGAAAGTATATCTGTGTTGGTGGTATCATTAAGGTCTGGGGTTCTTTTACTTCTAAAATAGAGGTGCTTTAGTCCTTGAACATAAGTAAAAGAGTTTAGGCCTTTTGATTTTTCTCTTTCATAATACAAATATATTTTATTTTGAAATTATAATGAACAGATTCTTTATTTTTATTTTTTTCCTTGAAATCCTGTTAAGTTTGGAGATTTATGAAGAAAACAATCACACCCCCTCCATCTTTCCTTTTTGGTTCATCCCCTGATGTTTTCCAATGGTTAGAAGCCAAGGCCTGAAACTTTTTTGCTTTCCAAAGTACTACTCTTTCCCACCATTTAAGGTTAAGAGGGCAATATTTGTATTGAATAAGAGTGAGAACCTCTGGCTCAAAGTGACTTTGGTGCTATGGGCCTACCGCTATTCACTAAATCATATGTATATGAGTTTTTAATCCATGTTTAAAATGGTGTCAAAAATAGGAGGCATATGCATTAGAAGGGAATTGAGTTTCTTTAAGCTTAGAATAATAATGCCTTGTCTTCCCAGGCCCAGAGTCATTCTCTAGTGTAGTTGATGGGTTCGTTTACATAGTTTACATAGGCTCTTCTAATTATGTAAATTCTAGTGAAGTTGTCATTTTAATCTGCCAAATTGATCTTAGTGACAGATATTTGTAGACATCATAGGAGGTGGGTTGCTCATAAATTGGGAACTGATGCTACACGCAAGGAACTTGAGTTCACCAAGAAGATACTTACTCTTGATCCTAAAAATTATGACGCCTGGTCCCATAGGCAGGTTTGTTGTTGCCTTCTTTATGCCAAAGATACTTGCATTATTATTAATTTGTAATATCTCTTATCTCTTGTTGTAATATTTGTTACAAACATTCATTTTAAGTCATTTGGAAATGTTTTATCATTTGATAATATCTTCTTAAAGGTTTTTATGAGAAATAAAAATCATCTTTAACCATTTTGATTTATAACCGTTTGTATTTATTACTTGGTTATAAGATATAACTTTTATGACCGTTAGTGTTTATTACTTGGTTATGAGATATAACTTTTATGACCGTTTGTATTTATTACTTGGTTATGGGTTATTAAATAAAAATTAGTTTTAATTGATTTTTACCGTTTTGACCGTTAGTCTTTAACAAGTTTTATTGTAGTTTGACCATTTTGTTATTAACAAATGTTTTACCGTTTTTGGTGTTATGACCATTTGGACATTATAAAAAGAAAAGAAAACATCCACAATCCCATGGTAGAGTGAGCTTGCAACAAGAAAGAAAGAAAGGCAAACTCATTTTCTTTATAAAAGAGTTTTGTCCTATTGTAGAAGATCAATTGCATAGAATTCTATTCTATTCAATTTCTATTTTCTCTTTGCGGTTTTTTTTTTTTAAGAAGATCAAAGGGTTGTTCTACTAGTCTTCGTTATTGGAAGTGCGTCCTTAACGAAGGTAGACGCTATAGTCTAATCCTGCGAGGTTGCGTGTCAAAGGATCCGATCGCACCGAGTTATACACTCCGGGAGGCACGAATCAACCTTTAAGGACAACGCTCTTGCGTGATTCTATAGCACATTGTGAGATCTTTCCATACTCTACTTTTTATCTCTTGTATTTTATTTATTTTATTGTTAATTTTTAGATTGCAATGATTTTATATCAATGAGAATTTGTGCACCATCCAAAATTATTTCCAACATCTCTTACAACACATTGCCCCTCCAAACTCTCGAAAGAAAAATGAAAAGCAGAGACAGTACTGCTAACAACATACACATAAATTTATTTATTTAATAGAAAATATCTTGCATAGCTAAAATTAATTTCTCAGTCCCCTCCTCCAATTCACCCTTCTTGGTTTTGGTTTCCCAATTGCAAAAGTCTTCATAAACCAATTATGCTTCTTCCTGATCATAATTTCCAAAGAACAAGTCCAACCATGAATCCACATCTATATCCCATCACAACTACTTTCCAACTGAATTTAAATATAGAATCTGAACTTTGATCCCCTTCAAATGTTAAAGGTGGAAGAGGTGCATCCTTATAATTTTCACATTTTGTTGACAAAGGGCTTCCACATAATTTAAGATTATTACCGAACAAATTGTTAGGAAATGTGTCAAATGTGATTCCCTTTCGGCATAGGTCCTATGAGAAGATTATGGGAGACATTAAAGGATGCAAGGAAAGTCAATTGCGTGAGTTGAAAAGGGATCACACTGTCCAGCTTGTTTTGAGAGAGATCCAATGATTCTAGCTCCGTTAAGTTCCCCAACCAAGATGGTATAGGACCTGTAAGAAAGTTGTTAGAAATGTTGAGCAATTTAAGTCCTTTCAGATGCCCCACGACTTCTGGAATTTTTCTGTCGAATTTGTTGCTCGAGAGATCAATAGCCATGAAGAAAACTAAGATTCTTTCATATACAATCTTCGTGCCTTTGTTGATAAATGTCATTGAGTAGATGTACGTCGAATAGACATTTAATTGCGTGTACATTAAACCATTTACAACGACGCTTTGCATGGCTTTCCAATTTTGGAAGTATTGAGAGGGCAACTTACTAGTAATGTCATAAAGATCCAATAGTTCAAGGTGGCCACTTCTGTTAAATTTTGGAATACTTCCGGTGAGATTTTGGTTAAAACTCACAACAAGAGACCGAAGATTGGGCAAATGGAAAATTTCTAAGGGAAACTAATGATGAAACCAATTATCCGCTAGTTGTAGCGAGATTAGTTGGGTTAGGTTACCAATTGAGTGCAGTATCACATCGGAGAAACTCGTGTTAGAAAGTACCAATGATTTGAGGGGGCTGCTCCTGTTAAATTTTGGCATTCTTCGAATGAGATTTGTACTGTCTCTCACATCAACAGATTGAAGATTGGGTAGATGAAAAATTCTTGTGGGAAACTCACCATTCAAGCCACATTCTGCTAGAATTAGAGATGTTAAAGAAGATAAGTTTGCCAAGATATTGGGTACAGTGGATGATATGTCAACTTTCGTAAGATGTAGTTCTTTCAAGTTTGTTAATTTGTGAGCTATACTTGTGAGGCCGGGGTTTTGGTGCTTCAATAGATTCCATGAGAGATCTAGGGAAGTTAAGTTAAAGAGCTCTAAAATTTCTGAATTGATTTGGCCCGAAAATACTGACATAGAGAGATTGAGGTATGTTAGCCACAAAAGCTTTCTAAAACCAGTTTGAATTTGAGAAGAATTAAATTCATTGTCAACAAGATTAAGACTATGGAGGTGAACAAGCTGGAAGAGATTGCTACTGGATTTGATAGAGCCATAAAGACAACTGCTGCTGAGGTCAAGACTGATCACATGACCGGTGTCCTTATTGCACTTAACACCGTACCACCTTCGAATAAGTAGAGGAATATGCAGATACAGAGCAATTGATGATAAAGCTTTCCTTGAATTTCAACAATGCAAAGCTCTCTTCATCATGGCACAATGGCTGCACAAAAGATAGATGGAGCAAATATAAGATGTAAAAAGGAGAATGAAACAAGAAAGCACAGGAAGGCAAAGAGAGAAGGTGAGAAACCCATAATAATGTTGGACTGAATTGTTGATCCTTGTTTGTTAGTGGTGAAGCCTAGGAGAGTCCATCTCCACCATGTCTGGTCAAGTCGTCTCATGATAAGACTTTACAACAGTGGTGGATCTGTAATACCCCGATAAAAACAATTGTCTTTACTAAAAGATTTTCTTCAAAGAGCGACTAAAAGATTTTTTATCGAACATGGATTTATAATAGAAGACCTAAGCCTATACACATAACTAAGACTCCTAGAAGTTTTAAGACAAAAACCCAAGCTCACCTCTTTCTGACCGTACGTACACCCAGTAGTATAGTATGTACGCTCTTGTCTCTAGTGAGGATGTATTCTAGGGGACTACCGGACGTACGCCTTAGTCTCTAGTGGGGACATATGACAGGGGACCACCGTATGTACGCCTTTAACCTATAGTGAGTACATACTGGGGACCACACCGAACATACGCTACTTTTGGGTTGACTACTAGTTAGTAACTGTACGTACGATGCAACCTTTGGACCGTTGAGTAAACAGTACAGGACATACACTCCTATAGTACTGCACGTGCACTACTTTTCAGAGTAGTTGGTAGCGCCCTTAGCTTTTCTCACCTATAAATAGCCTACTTCCCCATGCCCCTTGAATGCATTTTTCGCCCCAGACTCTTTGTGAAACCTCTTCTGTGAGTGTCTTGGGAGTTTTGTGATTTGCGAGAGAGAGAAGGAAGAAAGCTTGTGTTCTCGCCATTTTCTAAGGTAACTAATAAGTGCCAAAATATTCATATTTTAGCCCTTAATTTAAATTTGCTAATTCTTTAGTTTTGTTAGTTTGTGCAATTTTATTTTTGTTTTGTATTTTCTTTGTTTTATATGTTTTTGGAAGAAAAGAGAGCATTTCTGGATGTATCGGGCTTAAAGGAAAAAATTGGGAAGAAGCTAGAAGTTTTGAATCAAGCTTAAGCATTCAGATAATGTGATCAATCGCAGGGGACCTGCGCTCGAGCGCACTTCCAGAGAGCACTTCCAGACTAGCACAGGCTTGCGCTCGTGCGAACAAGAGGAGACTTGATTGCACTAGTGCGATCAAGCGCACACGGGTTGCGATCGAGCGCTGCCGTGCGCTGGAGAAAAGTCAAAGGCAGTGCCAAGACTTCTTTTCCTTCCAAAATAGGGTTTTTTTAATCCTAATTGTACTAGGACTAAACACTACGAATTTTCTAGGTTTACTAGGGGTTCTAGGATTTCTCTAGGCCTATAAATAGACCCTTAAGCCTCACAATTAGATACACAATTTCAAGGAGAAGAATTGGAGGCTCTTCAAGCTTAAGTTTTCCGGTTTCTTCTTTTCCTTTCTATTTTATTTTATGAAGATGTTTAACATCAAACTCATGTGTAACTAAACTCCTTAGTAGGGCTAGATTGATGCCCTAATTATGTTAATTTAATATTTCAATATTGGCGCCTTTGTGATAATCATATTGTGATGCTTAACTTGATTAATTCCAGTTTTATTGAATTCCTCATATGTGTGTGACTGGCCATTATATGCAAGTGGTATGGATTAGTTATTTAAGTCAATTTGGATGATCGAGTCCTGGGCTTAATAGAGTGACAAAAGAATTTCCTCACGGGTTCTTGGGTTAATCAACATGAAAAACCAGGAGTATACACCCATGCCCTAGGCCCTATATGTTTGTCGGTTTCCATAGAATTATGCTTTCTTAAAGAACAACTTAGTATACACCCATGCTAAACCCTTTAAGAAAGAAAAGAGTTAGAGCATACACCTATGCCTAATTCGTTGCTTAGGAAAATCTATAGCTTAAGGAGTATACATCCATTTCCTTAGGTTGGCAAAATTAGGTATTCATAATATGATTAGAGCATTGGCATATTGTTATATTATTTGAGCATGATTAGTGGTAGATATCAAACCCTACCTTTATCTTTATTAATTCAAAAATCAATCTTTGTTTTGTTTTAATTACGAAATTTATTTTAAGCATAATTTACGGCAATCCTCGTGGGAATGATCTCGTACTTGCACCCTATACTACTATTTTGATTTTGTGCACTTGCAAGTTGAACGTACATTTGTTTGCCTAAACAAAATTTAGGTGAATTTTTGCACAACAAGTTTTTGGCGCCGTTGCCAGGGATTGTTTAATTTTGTTTAGAATTTTTATTTCGAGTTTGTTTTATTTTGTTTTAATTTTTTTTTTCTTCTGTTTTTCTACTTTTTCCGTAGTTCCTGTTCTACCTCTGGAGGTGCGCTCGAGCGCCCATTCTAGGGCGATCGAGCGCACTAGCAAGCGTGATCAATCGCACGTCCGGACAGCAACACAGAAACTGTTTTAATTACTGATCGGATTTTTTTTTTCTCATTTCATATAGGGTCATTCGAGTCTGCATCTTCGTAAGTCTTTATTTTTAATTTTGTTTTTATTTTCCTTTTAATTTTAACTTGTCTTTGTTATTTTATTTTTGTTCTCATGTGGGGAAACATTCCGACACCCCATAGACCATGTTCATATTGCCATAACCCTTATCACCATGTTAGAGATTGTCTATTAACAAGACAATTTTCTAACTATTCTTATGGGCATATGAACACATCATTCTTTAGACCAGGGAACAACAGCTATTTTGATTCCTATAACCCAGCATGGAGCCAACAGTCCAATTTCTCGTGGCAAGCTCAAGCTCCTAGAAATCATGCTCCACAATTTCATGAATTGCACCATCAACCATATCTGCAGTTCTATGATCATTCATATTCCTCTCAATCAGCTCCACAACAGAAATATATCCGGTTGAACCACCTCCTCCTGAGGTTTCTAAAGAGTTGTTAGATATAATGAATGTGTTGACCAATAGTACACGGCAATTAGTTGAGATGACGAAAGCCCACCCCAAACAAGGAGTTGATATCCTCAAAGAAGAAGAAGAAGAAGAGTACCGAAGTTAGCAAGTGACCACTCCTCATGGACACTATATGAAGGAAGAGAGTATTTGCTATCATGAAGAGGAGTCATCTCCCATCAATTGGTCTCATGAAAAGGAGTCATCTCCCATCACTTGGTCTCCACACTATCATGAAGAACCACCTCTTCCTGAGATTTCTGAAAAGTTGTTAGAAGCAAGTTCTGCCTTAGAAGAAGCAAGTTCTGCTTTAGAAGAAGCACATTCTGCCTATAAAGAAACGATGTCAGCTTTTCATAGCCACAGTAAGGCCCATATTCAACTCCTGCAATCCACCATGGCCAAGATTGAGGTTCACTTCAAGCAAATATCAGAGATCCTCAAAGAAGAAGTGCTCCAAGATCAATTGGTGGCCAATTACAATAGACAATACATAGAAGAATAGTGCACTTACTATCATGAGCAAACAACCACTACACCTGGGAATGAAAAAACTGTTGAAGAGAGTTTTTGTGAGCCAAGTCTGGAAGTTCTGTTGGGAGAACGCTTTGATCAATTTGGAGGTGACCTAGACCTGGACAAACTACTTGAGCATGCTGAGATGTTTAATAAGCCAAGTCTGGAGGATCCATTGGAAGAGCGCTTTGCTCAAGTTGAATTTGATCTGGATCTTGGCAAGTTCCTCGAGCAAGCTAAGGCCTTACTGGATCCCACACCTGAGAACAACAAGGTCGAAGAAGAAGAGGAGCAAACTAAGGTTCTAAAGGAACCACATCGGGCAAAGGAAGAGAGCACA
This sequence comes from Corylus avellana, assembly GCF_965113065.1. Taxonomy (NCBI): domain Eukaryota; kingdom Viridiplantae; phylum Streptophyta; class Magnoliopsida; order Fagales; family Betulaceae; genus Corylus; species Corylus avellana. The sequence goes on from NC_142491.1 coordinate 30,224,797, forward strand.
GAGACTTCTTCAGCATCAGTTCCCATTCCCGAATTACCAAGAGCCCAAGAGAGAATCCTGCTAGGGTTATGTGATGAGCAAATTGAGAACATCAAGATAGAAAAGCTCCCCGAGTTTTCTTATTATTACATTCCATTTCATGATTCCCTTCCGGATGAGAAACTGTTTGAGAAGACTTAGAGTGGTGCACCTCGATCTATGGATGATGGGAATTGCCTTTCTGTAAGTAAAATCCATTCTCTTTGGTCCAAGAGAAGAAAAGACTGGTGTTTCAAGTATAAACTTAAAGGTCAAAAAGCACCAAGCGCTTCAATGATGAGGATTCCATTAGCTTGGCGGATTCCCTATATTTTGACTAAACGAGTAAGCTCCACAGGATCGAGCACAGGCACTACGCACTCGAGTCCTCCATCAGGCCAGGGTCCATGATCTCCAACCAGGTTTTATCCTTACCATTTTTGTTCCAATTCGTTCTTTGATTATATTTTTTACAGCAATGTGTTGCACTTTACTGGTATTTGGTTGGAGTATCATCTAGTGTTTTAGTTTTATTTTGTTAATTTTAGATTTGTTCTTCTTTGTTTTAGTCTTTTTGAGAAAAAAAAAAAAATAAATTGCATTCTGTTTTTGAGAATGAGTGCACCTTGTAATTTTTTTTTTTGGGCAGTCTAGTTCAACGAACGAGCGTACCTTGTGTGCGCTCGAGCGCATCCACAGCATACACGCACACCTCTTTTAAATGTTTACCAAAACTGCACATTTATTTCTGCTTAATAATAATGAGCTCATGTCATACTCAATTATGAGGTTTATTTACTAAGTTGTCGTTAGACTTACGATGTTATTACCCTTTTAGGGAGCTTGTCACTAAGACCCCAACGTGGCGCGGTTACCACTATTGCATTACCTTAAGATTCTTCATATTGTTATTAGGTTTGCCTTTTATTATCGATTAGTTGCTCCATGTCTTTATTTTGAGGAATATACTTGTCCCTGCAATGATTTATAGCTTTTCTTAGATTTATTTCATGTTCGTATGCATTAACTCTGATAATGCTTAGATGGGCGATTCCAAATTTAGCCACCAGTTGGTTTAAGAAGGGTAATTGCTAGTAACCCGGCCAGGTTTGCCAAGGCTAATTTTGGGGACGTTACAGGATCCCACCACCGCCCACTTTTTATTTTATTTTATTAAAAAAAAAAAAAAAACATTCGCTTGACTTCTATTCCGAAATACAAAGAGACAAGCACATGACAAAAGTGACGCATATCTTACAAAACACAACAAAGACTTGAAAGATAAATAAAAAGATATGATAATCCTGATCAAGTGCTTAAATAATGACTTAATTAAAAGATAAATACCCTAAAGCATATTTTATGATGAAACGACACCTAAAGCATGTGAGGCAAAAATAATCATTGAAAGATGACCCAGCTAGATATGAGCCCAACCACAAGCAATATTCAAGACCCACGAGTTAGAGCATCTCCAGCAACATTACGTAAAATACCTAATCAAAAAGTACAATTCTCTACTTTACCTACTCAGTTTTCAATACAAACTCTAACTGATTCTTTATTCCATTCTCTATTTTCTTTAAATACTATTTTTTTTATTTTTTATTTTTTAGTTATATCCCCAGCAACCCCAATCGTTCACCGTCTTCGTCTTCCCCAACAGCTTAGTTTACAAACCAATGTCCAGTCCATATTAGGACCATCTCATTCCCTCTCTCCTAGCAATGCAATGACCAAACCAAGCAAAAATTTCACTGTTCAATCAAAGTCCTAAAATTTCCAACACAAGTTTCTGAAATTGAAGAAAAAGCCCAAAAAAAAAAATATCAAAAACAAATTAAGAGATGGGAGAGAGATATGACAATGGCTCCCATGGAAGATGACGACAATGGAAGAGAGAGATGGCGATGGCTAGCTCCCATGGAAGATGATTGGCTTGCAGTGACGATCAAAACCCCCACTACCAAGCCTAGATTCTTGCTCCACATTGATGGACAATGGCTCCCATGGAAGATGACGACGATGGAAGAGAGAGATGGCGATGGCTAGCTCCCATGGAAGATGATTGGCTTGCGGTGACCATCAAAACCCCCACTACCAAGCCTAGATTCTTGCTCCACATTGATGGACAGTGGACCTCAAGGTTTCGGCCAAACACATCTCGGATTCTTCGTCAATGATCCAAATTTTATTTGGAAACAAACAATCACTAGCTATGGATCATGGAGAAGGCTAGTGTCTGCTGAAACTCGTTATAGAAGGGGAAGAGAAGAAATAAATGCAGAGAAGAAGAAAAGGGTTTGAGGGAAAAGGAGGAGAATACCCAAAAACAAAGAAAAAGCAATATTGGAAATAATATTAAATAATATTATATTCAATCCAGTGTGGTATAGTGGATAGCTACAAATTGCTATTTACTGTAGCAATTAAGATATAATAGCTAATATGAAACTATTCTGTTGGAGTAAAAAAAAAAATGGTAAACATAGCTAAATGTAGTTAATATCTCTTTTTTAGCTACACTGCTGTAGATGCTCTTACTGGAAAGAAGAGAAATAGCTTATTGAATTTTAAAAAGTGGTGAAACATGTTTTTAGAGTAAGCAAAAATAAATAAAACAAAATAAGGGTAAACTTCACAAAACTCTCTTGAAGTTTTACGCGTTTTGAAAGTACCCCCTCAAAAGTTTAAAAACTCTCAATTAAGGATATCGAACTTTCAATCACTTAATTCTGTTATGATTTTCCGTTAAATTTGTCAAAATTCTCAAACTATTCCTATTTTTTTGTTATAAATTTTTTTTTAAAAAAAAAATGCAAAGATATTGCAAAAACATTATAGAGATGTTTTTTTTAAAAAAAATTTTTATAAAAAAATAAATGTATGAATCTTTACAATTTTTTTTTATTATTTTTATTTGTCAAAAAATCCAAATTACACTGACTAATTTTTTTACTTATCACAATAATAGAAAAGTTTAATATAAAATATTCACAATAGGCTCAAGTACAGCTATAACAAAGAACCATGCAAATAGAAAGTGTTGGAAATAATTTTAGACGGTGCTATATATATATATATATAATTTCATTGGATACCTGAACATCCTCTGAAAGATTTGTCATTTTTTTTTGATATTCTGATCAAGACCAAATCTGTCAAATTTAGGACTATTCCCAAAAAAGGCAACCCTCAAACGGCTGTCGGGACTATTGCCTATATTGTCAAATTCATTTCTGTTGAAGAATGGGGTTCCCACCCATCTCAGCTTCTCCCCTCTTCCAATTCTCCAGTCCTCTTTTCATATTATGATTATGTCAATGCCTGGTTTCGTTTCATGCTTTATCAGAACCCTGAGTCCAAACACTTCTGGTTCATTACTTTTGTTGAAGATTTCAATTGCCTTCTTCCCCCTTGGTTCAGACAATGGTGGGATCATTTTGGCCTAACAATTGATGTTCTTCCTGATCCTCTTGTTTATGCTTTTCACCTATTCTCCTCTCATGTTGCCTGTAAAGGCTTTGTTGCTCATTTCAACCCTATTTTCCCTCCCATGCTTTATTTTGCCAGAGAATTCAGAATTCCTTGGTTCCTCAAATGGAAATATGTCAGAAATCAAGAAAAAATCGAAAGACACTGGTTTCAATGCAAAACTTGGACAAAGTCTCCAAAAATTGATCCCATTGTCAAAAAAGTTGAACATATGACTCGCAGATATGATGCCATAGTACCATACTCTGCTCCTCCCCTTCCTCCTCCTGTTCCCAAATATTGTTCCAAAAAGAAACAATGGATTCAATCCTACCTTGATTCTATTGGTCCTCTTGATGAAAACGAAGAATAATTCGGGAACACTGCATCTTCCAAAATAACCACTGACGGTTAGCTTGGAAATCTATAACCACTGCATCTATATGCTTGGGCTCATAACGGCCCTCAAATTTCAGTTTATTATCTAGCCTCTCAAACGGCTAGTTTTCTCAGGTTTTCTCAAGATTGGCTCCATAACGGCCAGATATGTCCAAAATAACATAACTAGTTCATAACGACTAGTTCCGCATCTTTTGGTTTCTTTTTCCTTGATCTTAGACAGATCACTGTTCAGATTGTTTTGAAGTTACTGTGCAAAATCACTGTTCACTTTTACTGTTCATGTCCGGACGACACTGTGCAGGATTACTGTTCAGAAGCACTGTTCAACTTCACTGTTCATGTTTTGTCTGCCGACACTACAGTGCCGACAGCACACTATTCAATCAGGCGACTTTCACTGTTCAAGATTTGCATCGAACGTGCTTCTACTAGCGCCTGCTTTTTACTGTTTTGTAATTGATTGTAATTTGTTTTATGCTTTATGTCCAGCCTATATAACGGGCTCCCCTCCCCCATTGTAAGGCAGAGGTTTTTTGAGCGACTCTATCCTCCTCAGAAACTATCTAGCCAGTTCCCCTAGTTTCTCTTCTTGTATCCTCTCTTCCCTATCCCTTACTTCAGTAAGTCCTAACGCTTACTTCTGTAAGAGTTTTATAATCTATAACGATTATTATTTTCTTTGATTCCAACTTATCAACTGCTTTTAATTTCAGTTGTTTATTTTGATTATACAATTGTCATACCGCCATTTTGGACGGTTCTACTGCTTTGATTTGTCATTCTTGTCAAAAACATGAATGAAAGAGTGATTCTTGGAATGCCTTTTCTTGCTTTGCTTTATCCATTCTCTGTTGAAGAGACTGGTGTTTCAACTGTTAAATTTGATACTAATATTCAATTCCAATTTGCTTCTAAGTTTGAAATTGATATTAATAGGTTAAATACAAGGTTTAACAGTCCTCCAGGTTTAGAGACAGGTATAGACCCTACTCCCATTAGGACTTTATCTTGTCTAAGCACTCCCCCTGACGGTCGTGTTTGGTTAATTCTTTTTGTTCATACCTACCCCCAGCACATGGCGCATATTATTATTACTGTTTTAATCAAAATGATTTTGATATTATTTTGTACTATTTTAAAGATTTTTACATATTTATTCCTAGTTTCTTTCCTTTTGAAATTTTGCAGTGCCACCATGACAAGCAAAAAAGATAAAGAGAAAGTTGTTTCCAAAGCTCTGACCATAAAGTCAGAGTCTTCCATTGCTCCCATTGCTTCTCCTTTACCATTTTCATCTGTTGCCCTAACCAACAGATTTGCCCCCTTCAATCCTGGTTCCCAGGTCTCTTATTCCAGCACTCTTGCTGCTCCTTATGATCCCTTTGCGGGTCCTCCCCAGAAACCATCCATTAAGTACGACAAGACGTCGGAATATATGACCCTCCCTTATTCCCAAAATTTATTTTTTGTTGAATTAAATCGGGTTTCCTCTTCCCTTTCCCCCGGAGATATATATATAGCAATTGAAGAATCAAAAGGTTGATTCTCCCAAATGTCATAAATAACAAAACAAAAGTAATGACCAAATATTCATAGCAATTGAAGAATCAAAAGGCCATAAAACATATTAATAACCAACGGTCATAAACGGTAAAAGAAAAATCAATAGGTTTAATGACTCGTGGTAAAATACGTATGAAAAATTAAATGCTCCTTAATGACCAAACGGTCACAAAATTATTTCTAGAAAACCACTTGCTGGATATTAAATAAATAATAAAAGGTTTTGAAAATAAAGAAAAGAAAAACAATTGTTTGTAGCACATATATTACAATAGAAAGACCAAAAAACCGACCGAATGGTGAGGCTATATGCCGTCAATGGATGCAGTAAAAAAAAAAAAAAAAATCCTTGGAGATTTCGTTGAAGGCTTGGTAGCATTAATAGAAATCATTTCTGTTGTGAGTGTACTTGTGAGCGTTGTGTCCCACAATGAGAAAATATAAAAGGAAAGAGTGCTTAATATACCTAAGTGGACCTTAGCCCATTAGCTTAGGCTTTTGGGTTAGAGTTGTGTTCAATTATATATATTAATGTACTATTGGTAAAAACTTCATAACCACTTTGTCTCCCAACAAATGGTATCAGAGCCATAGTTACTTTCTTGGGACGAGTGTCTGGACACGTCGGGTTTAGAGTTGTGTCTCCATCCGCAACTCTTGCCGTGAGACACTCTTGAAAATGTAAAAAGACTCACAAGCGAGAAGGAGTTGGGTCAATGTGAGTGTTGTGTCCCACATTGAGAAAATATAAAAGAAAATAGTACTTAATATACCTAAGTAGACCTTAGCCCATTAGCTTAGGCTTTTGGGCTAGAGTTGTGTTCAATTATATATATTAATGTACTCTTGATAAAAACTCCACCACTTTATCTCCCAACAATTTCATTGATGAATAATGGAGGCATGACTGACTAATAATGAGAATTAGTTGACACCAAAATGATTAAGAACTTGGAAATTAGGTGTAAAGAGATACTTGAGGACACCAATTCCAAACTACCAAGTTTTCCCATATTTGTTTTAGGGCCCCAACAACGTTGGGTTACTTTCTTTCTTATCCTTACTTTTGGCCTCTCCAAATTTAAAGTATTTGGCTCTTGACTCCGGGCCTTTCTTACGATCCTTTAGGACTATGGTCTCCAAATCTCTACTTATCTCTCCTAGTTTATTTTATTTAGATTTGTTTTTATTTCTATGTTAGTTTTTATATTATTTCCATGCAACAGTCTTGATGATTTAACCTTAATTTATATTTCAATAAAAGCTGTTGACTTAGCTCTAGTTCTCCTATGTAATATGTGATGAATGATCTAGTCTTGATGAATAAAGACATGAAAAGAACTAATCACAAACCTTGTGTTTGAAAGGTCTAAGTTCCCTTAGAATCTAAGGTCTAGGTTCACTTATAATCTAAGGTCTAAGTTATCTTAGAACCTAATTTATCCGGTTGCAAACTTAAGTTCGTAATAGTATTCCATTCTCCTTAATTTTATTCTAATCTCATTTCCAAGTCAAACTATCAAAGTCTCTCATACTTCAAGTAAAGTCAAGTCATCTCCACTATCAGATGACATGAAAATAAACATTGAGAATTTTTTTTGGTCATCAGAGGAAGAAAAACTCAAAAAAATCAGGTCACAATTTCTTGTCTTTTTTGAGTTTAAGCCTCAATTTTTAATTCAAGAAATCGGAGACTCGAGTTTTTCAAGATCTTCGTCAATTTTTAATGGATCTAAATTCAAGTTTATCATTCAATTCAAGTTAAGTGAAGTCGTCTCCTAACCCTGTGATAGGAATAGATATCATTTGTATTCTATAAATTAAAGAATTTGATAACCCTAATTTAAGGAATTTATTTGTATTTTAAATTATTTAAATAAGGTTTAACGCTCTATAAATGCAGCCTTGTACTCAAATTAAATATTAACACTACAAGAAAACAGACATTTTATGTCGTTTGCACTTTTTATTTTTACATGTGTATGCTTTTGATGGCCTCTTATTTGTGATTTAATTTATCATTCTAACATTATTTTGAAACATTGATAATATTGAATTTGGTACATCTTATGGCTAAAGGAACAACGTTGATTTGGTGTTTGCTTTAGGATTTTAGTCTTGGATTTAGTTAAAACGTCATTTGATGATATTTGTTGGATATATATTATGCAATTGTTTTATCATGTGAAAACGGATTGAGATAAAAATTAGGGAAAATTAGACACGCGTATGCAGTATCTAAATTAGACACATGAAGAAGGAGAGAAGGTGATAAACCCATAATAATCTTGTACTGAATTTTCAAATTGAATGTTAGGAGCTTTTATAGACTAAACCCAAAGTCTTGGGCGCATTAACTTTTGTTAGTGGTGATGCTTAGGAGAGTCTGGGTCTGTTTGTTAATCCCATTCCCTTCCCTTTTAATACTATTCACTTATTTTTTTTAAAAAAAAAAAATCAATATCAAAATATTCTCACTTTTTTGTACTTTTTATATAACATCATTTAATTTTTATTACTATTCAAATAAAAAAAAAAAAAACTATAATTTTTTTTTTTTTTTTTTTTCACTTTCCACACTAATTTTTTACTTTTTTCTTTACCAAACATTCTTACTTTTTTTCACATCAATCTATATCAGCTATAGTAACAAAGAACAAAAGGGCAAAAGGATCATCGACCTAGACCATCTCCACCACGTCTTGGTTGTGATTATTTGAATGCCACTTCTAGTCAAGTCGTCTCATGAGTAGATTTTCAACAGCAATGGATCCCACCACCTCCCAGTGTCTTTTTTAATGTTTATTTTTTAGAAGAAATTAGCTTGACTTCTTTAAGCAATTTGATGAGTTATATAGCCTAGTAGGGCACCTAAAGCATACGAGGCAAAAAGAATGATTGAAAGATGACTGAGCCAAATATGAAACATGAAAGAAGAGAAATGCTACCTGCCAACCTTATCAAATCAATCATTAGATTTGTAGATTTATGTATATTGATGCATTTTTTGGTACAACTTGACCGAAGATGGATTGCCTGCAAAATAACAAGAGCGTCAAAGGGTCCCGGCCTTGGCCGGAGACACTCCAATGCTTAAGTTAGCATGTTTTGTCTGAAGTGAAAAATATAGTAATGAGCTTAAGGTCTCTTTTTTTAGAATGATTTGATCGATTCATTTATGCCTTGCCTTGAGTCCCCTTTTGTAGGATTTTAGGTAACTGCTCTCCCCTTGTTCTACCTTCAGGTGGTTAATAGATAGTTGGAGGTAGTTTAAAGATAATGGAGGGTGGTTGATAGATAGTGGGAGGTGGTTGAGAGATCTTGGCTTGTCCACATTTAGATAATGATGGAGAGATAATCTCATGATGCTTGAGTGGAACCCATAGTAGATTTTATTCCCAACAATGTAAATCCCACATAAGTTAATGATGAATTCTACAAATTTAAATAGTTGATCTATTGATGAAACTACATCTAAAGCATGTGGGGCAAAAAGAATCATTGATAGATGACCGAGCCAGATATGATACACGAAAGAAGAGATCGAAATTTGATATCTTTTCAAAAAAAAAATAGACATACAATTTTTTCAATTCAGAATTTTTACCCGATTTGTATTAACACATGCATGAATAAATGTTGAGGTTATATGCCATGAACATGGACGTAAAATCAACAAAACGTTTGGTCATTTCTTTCAAAAATTAAAGTAGATATAGTACCTACCTCAAAAAGAAAAAGAAAATAATAAAAAGGCAGATAAAATAACAAAATAATTTAAAATTTAAAATTTAGGTGTAAGGAGATAATTGATAGGTGAGGCCCATCAATTCCCATCAACAAAAACATTGCAATTAAATCTTTATTTGGAAAATAGTATGCAAATGGCTTTACCAAGTTATTTTTTCATATTTGTTGTATGACCCCAACAACGTAAGATTAATTTCTTTCATATCCTCACTTTTCGCCTCTCAAAGTTTAAAGTATTTTGGCTATCTCCACCCCTCCCTTTCTTATTCTTCTTCTCATTCTATTCCAATAATCTCATTTCCAAGTTTTATCTCAATAAGAAATTCTTTAATCACAATGGCTGTCATTGTCAATATAAGCTCGTAGAAAGAATCATTGAAAGATGGACCGAGCCCAACGAGTTGCAGGAAAGAAGAATCAAATAGACTTGGCTTAATTACAAAAAAAATAGACTTGGCTTCACTTTACCACATCTTTTATTGACACTAATGTCCACATGGTCCACAAATTGAAATGCAACAAATGATTCTTTGAATCAAATCATCTTTGACAAATATTTTAGAATAAATAAAATCAACATAAAATATGGTTTGGAGTTCTGACAAATAGCTCCTTGAATTTTAAAAAGTAATTAAACACTTTATAGAATAAGAAAAAAAATAACAATAATTAAGTCCTTAATTGCAATTAGAAAAAGCAATAGAATTCGTGATGTATCACTAACAGTAATAAAAAAAACAAAATATAAGATTAAAAAAAAAAAAAATTAGTGTTTTCTTTTCCGCTAGTGGGCATCTTTGGGGTAAGTGGTCATTATGCACATGAATCTAACCTTTTTTTTTTTTTTTTTTTTTTTTTTTGTTGCTTTCCCTGTAGTTCTTGTTGGATCCCCCCACCTGATCTACAAGAAATGTTGTGTTGCCGTGACATTTTGTTTGTTTATACTTCAAATTATATAATTTAAATAAAGCATGTTTTGGAACCTTATATGTTACACAAACTCTATAGACTTGCATGCCAAGCTAGGAAATCCTTTTTTGATGAGTTGGGACTAAGAAATTGATGGAACATGCTATAAAATCTCTGTTTTGGATTAGACTTTCCAGAGGTAGGGATGGCAAACATGGTAGATTTGGTTGTTTTTATTTCTACCTGAATCATTTAGGGAGTTTAAGAACAACTATCAACAACATTGAAATGAAAGGAAAAACAGAGAACAGAGAATGAGGAGAAGATTTTTTGTATATTGATGGATTGATTGATTGAACCTTTCATTTTTATTTTAAGTGAGTGACATTTGATTTGGAGATTCATTAACAAAACAAACACATGTCCCCTCCATCTGAAAATTGCTCTCTCTTTCCGTTTTTGGTTCATCCCTTGATTTTTTCAATGGTTAGAAATCAAGGCTTGAAACTTTTCTGCTTTTCCAAATTACAACTCTTCCCCAGTACTTTTTCTCACCATTTAGGCTCAATGACTTGGATGCTGTGGGCCTACCTCTATTCACCAAATCATATGTATACGAGTTTTTAGTTTAAAAAGATTAAATTTTGACATAAGTATCCATGTTTGAAATGGTGTAAAAAATAGGCATCTGCATATAGATTAGTCCAGGGGATCAAAACTGGAAGTTGATCAAAACCAGTAAGAGAGTTGGAATCTAGAAATAAATACCAAAGAGTTTCTTTTCTTAAGTTCCACATCCATTTTGGAATTTGGCCCATGAATCTTGTTGTGGGAAAGATCCAAAAACCACAACTCATCTTGGTTCTTTAGAAAATCTGGGAATTCACTTAAGTCACAGGAACCTAGATTTAAAGTTCTAAATTTTGGAAAAGTTGAGTTTGTACTTAGCTTTGTATGCAATGAAATATTGTTACTAGAAAGAAGGAGCCTAGACAGGTTTTTGAGTTTCAAAAACAAGTCAAATTCCACCGTTCCACTCAAGTGATTAGAAGATAGATCAAGATATTCAAGATTCACAAGCCTAGATATTGAATGTCGAATTGAACCATACAACCCATTATATCCTAGTTCTAGCAAGATTAGTTGGGTAAGGTTACCAAGTGAAGACGACATTGGTCCAAAGAAATTGCATTCTTTGGCATCAAAATAATTTAGGGACTTAAAGTTTACCAATTGATCCCGGTAACTCACCAGAGAAACTCGTCCAAAACAGTTCCATTAATTGAAGGTGGCTGCTTCTGTTAAATTCTGGAATAGTTCCAGTGAGGTTTTGGTTAAAACTCATATCAAGAGACCAAAAACTGGGCAGATGAAAAATTCATATGGGAAACTCACCATGCAACCAATTATTCGCTAGTTCTAGCGAGATTAGTTGGGTAAGGTTACCAATTGTGTTAGGTATCTCACCGGAGAAACTCGCCCTAGAAAGTACCAATGATTCGAGGCAGCTGCTCCTGTTAAATTTTGGTCTTCTTCTGATGAGTTTTGTATTGTCTCTCACATCAAGAGACCGAAGATTGGGTAGATGAAAAATTCTTGTGGGAAACTCACCATGCAAGGCACATTCTGCTAGAATAAGAGATGTTAAAGAAAATAAGTTTGCCAAGATATGGGTCCAATGGATGATATGTCAACCTTAATAAGATGTAGTTCTTTCAAGTTTGTTAGCTTGTGAGCTATGCTTTTGAGTCTCTATCCCTTAGTTAGAAGTCTTTTGCTGCAGTCTCTCTTCGATATGAGAAGGTGAGATCCCTGAGTCTTGTTCTGAGAGGAAAAAGGTTAGAAGGCGAACCATAGAGTCAATTATCAATTAATTGATTTCCACAAGGCGTTATACAACTACAATCAAGCCACAACATGTCAAATCAAATCATTATGGGATAACGACCATGACCACCATGATGACTTTCTTTAATCACAAAGGTTGAAAGTTCACAATCATATGAGAAAAATACAAAACTTGTGAATCCGATACAGCCTGTGCACCCACACAACCAAACTAATTGCAATTCAAGATCAACATGCATGAGTGTACTTCAAAAACCGCAGAAAAACAATAAAAAATTCTTTGACTAAAAACAAAAACAACACCTGCAAAAACCTAAAAATGAAACACATGATAAGAATAATGCAGATCCTTAAACCCCTTTGGTTGGTCAACATAAACTTCTTGAAGCACTCCATTCAAGAAAGCACTCTTAACATCCATTTGATACAACTTGAAGTTAAGATGACATGCTATACTCAGAAGAATCCTGATAAACTCAAGTCTAGCTATAGGAGCAAAAGGCTCATCAAAATCATTTCCTTACACCTAAGTGTACCCTTGAGCAACTAATCTAGCTTTATTTCTCACAACAATACCATTCTCCTCAGATTTGTTCTTAAAGATCCATTTGGTCCCTATTACATTGTGATCACTAGGTCTAGGTAATAGCATCCATACATCATTTCTTGTAAACTGATGTAACTCTTCATGCATAGCTTCCAACTAGCTATCATCCTTTTGAGCTTCCTTAACTTTCTTAGGTTCAACTTGAGATAGATAGCAAGCACATGAAACTAAATTAAGAACTCTAGTTCTCAATCTTCTCCCTTCTTCCAAATTCCTAAGAATAATTCTCTTTAGGGTGATTCATCCCAAGTCGTGAAACAAGTTCCTTTAAAAGAACTTTCGGCCTATGAATTGAATATTCTTCATTTTCAAAATCTTCAAAATGAATCTCAACAATGTCTTCAACTACCTTGTTGGAACAAGTGGCTCCAATAGTTTTATTTTTTATTGAGGATCAATATTTTTTTTTTTTTTTTTTCATATTTGGCCCATCTCAACTTACAAATTAACCGTTAAATTTGTGGGCTTATATGGACCCTATATAAGTCAATGGTAAACCCTGCAAATCTAATAGTTGATCTATTGAATTTGTAAAAAAATATGAGCAAAATATGAAGAACTTATTAACCCTAACATTTTCTTTTTTTATTTTATACCTTTTTTATTTTGTAAAACAATTTTTTTTTTCTTTTTTCTTTTTTTCTTAAAAACGCTCAAAAATTTATCTAACGAATTTTCTTTTGTAGACTCCACATAAAACACTTTTCAAATCATCTCATTTGAGGAGATGACTCAACTAGCAAAAGGTTTTTCTTTTTTAACCACATTCGAAATCTTTGTTTTTGTTTTTTTTTTTTTTTTTGATAATCATGATATAAAGATTGTTGGTTCTGTCATGGTGAATTTGCTCTGTAAGACATGCCAATCATATTCAGCACATGCAAAAATTTATCAAAAGTTCCTTAGAAAGAGACACCTGATTCCATGCGACCTTAGACCATCTACGATTGATCTCACTGTCGGACGATAGAAAGGCTTTAAGGTCTTCCTCAACTTCCTTGATAACTCTGCCTTTGGAAGCACAAATAAATCTGACAAGAAGACTTGAACTGCGAAGGGAATAGATTTTACCAGCTGAAGGCTAGCATAAGTCCAACTATACATGCAAGAGAAACTGATCGACAACAATTGCAGTCTGATCAGAAACATGACATTTGGCGGCATTTATTGAAGACACAATAGTTGTCTTTCAAATCAACCTTGGGGTTTATCATTTCCACCAAAAACTTGAGTTCAAGCAACAATATGCATTTGTTGAAGACTTGAATAAAAATAGTAATTTTGCTAACATGGCCCCTCCTTAAAACTTAAATCTGATCTTCTCATCACATATTGGAATTTGGAGTTCACAAATATGAAGAGATACTGGATTTGTATGTGCTGAATATGTTACAATGTTGGTTTGAAGAAAAACACTCGGTCATAAGAAGTTTTTTGTCAGCTGAAAATGTCCCAAATCTGCATTTCCCCCATTCCCTTTCACAATATACAAAGGTTAATCATCTTCCTCCTCCTAAATTACATCAAGGGTCTGTCTATCTATGATAAAAGGAGGAAAAACACAAAACAGATGCTCAAAAAAGAAAAAAGAAAAGATCTGTTAACCAACCCTTCAGGATTGCAAAGCCCACAAAACAGGGGGGAGATGAAAAATCAAAATACCTAATGAGAATCAAACTGATCAAAGCTTCTTTCTCATACCAGACTTTTTTGACTTGGATGATGGGCTTGAGGTCTGGTTGAAGGCAGATGGGCAGAACTCGCTCACACTGCATATACCACAGTTAGGTCTGAGGGGAGTACAAATCGTCTGTCCAAATCCTACCTGAATATATACAAATCGCAACCAACAAATGCATTTAATAGTAAGATGCCTGTGTTAGTAGTATGGAGAAGCCACAGTGCAATGTTATTAAAAATTACAGGCACATTACAGTTTTGGTGGAAAATATTTCTCAATAACTGTTTTCTGTACTTTCTTGTGCTTGGTGCAAGTGAAAATCATTAACAAAAAAGCTTTTTATGGTGAACAGAAAATTAAACATTGTTGAAGGGTGAGCCACTTTCTGAACTAAGCTTATGCTGCCACTTCAAATTGCTCCCTATGCCAACCAAAAAAAAAAAAACTCCTTTTGCCGCCACCTCCCTCCCCCAACTTCTCCCATCACCACTGCCACCACAACCATCATTGCCTACAAACCTTTCATGCATCTTTTGTTGCTCTAACGGAGATTTTCGATGCAATCAAACCCTAGAAAAGTATTTTCAAGGTTTCAATCAAATGATGAAAAGATTTTCTATTGAAATCATTTTCGCTAGGAGATATTCTCTGTGGAAATAAAGGGAACCCAAAAAGAAGATTGAATTGAAAAGAATAGGAAGCATTATTAGGTTCCTCTCTATGTTATTTGGATGTTTGTAAGGAAAAAAAATGATAAAATTTTTGAGGTGGCCAATGACCATGTTAGCTAACATTTTTGAAAAGTTTTTTATCTTTTCAAACACAAAAACACATTTCTCATAACACCTTCACCAAACAAAACGCAACACTTTATAGAAAACTTCCCACACCTTCTTAGAAAAAATTTTGAGAGAACACGTGCTCATTTTTCCAGGTGCAGAAGCTAACTTGTTACTTACAACTTTTTTTATATAAAAAAATAGAGAAGTGGACGCACAACAACCCCAATAGGTTAGAGGTGACAACGTGGCCACTCCAACATGATAGCGGCAACCTTAACAAGTCAAAGATGACAGCGTGGTCACCTCTCTATTCTTTTTAGTTTTTTTTCAATTTTCTTTAAGCAAGAAGTCAATCTCCACACGTGAAAAAATAAGCACATATTTTCTCAAAATAAACACGTTTAGTATTTGTTTCTTTGAAATCCTAAACACCAAAAAGTTCACTAGACAATTTTCTTCTATAAACGCCATAGACAACACTTCCCAAATCTGGACCCCAACGAAAACACTTCACATAAAAAAAACTTTTTCAAATCAAAACACAAAAACACACTTCTCAAAAACGTTAGCAACATGGTTGTTATCTCTCGTTTGGAATATTTAAGGAATGAAAAGGAATTTTTTTTATAAGTAAATACAATTTATAAAAAGCACAAAAGGCACAACCCAAATACACAAGTATACAAAAGAAACACCTACCTAGAACGAGAAAAACATGAAAACTAGAAATATTTGAGTCAAAGGCAACTGTCCATTGGTAGTCTTAAAAATAAAATTTCTTACATTCCCCCCATCGTTCGTTCGTGGTCTTCGAGGCATCGATCATTTCTTTCCCTCCACAAACACTAGCGGTGGCGCATGGCGGCGCTGCATGCTAGGGGCCGGCTAGTTTGTGATGGAACGACGCTTCTCCATTGAAGCGAAATCCTTTTGCTCTCGGCAAAGGAAGGGTCTCCCATTTTCCGGTTGGAGGAAAGGAGAAAAGGTTTTGTAGGGTTTACTTTTGCAAGCAGCCAATGCACTTCTTGGCTGGTGGACACGGTGGACGCAGCTTGTCAGGTGAAGGATGATGGCGCGAAGTCTTACCGTCAAGGAGATAAGGCCTCGATGGTCCATGAGGGTGTTAATAAGGCGGGTAGGTTCTTGGAGGTGTCAGTTTATGTGGAGGGTGGTCGTAAAGGAGTCATATGGCTCCCGGAGGGCCGTTATGGGCGGGGCTGGAGGCGTTTTGCAGGAGAGTTACAGCTTTTGTTGGCTACTTCTGAGGGGAAGACTGGGTCTTTGAAGTCTGAGACCCTCTCCGCCGAGGATGCAGACCAAGATATCCTGGGTTGATGCGTTTGCGGGAGGTTCTCAGGGTCATTCCTTTGCGGAGGTGTTACTATCAAAACCTTGTTCTGAGGAGGTTTGTAGGAGTTTGAAGGGGCAGTCTTCTCATAGCATGGACCTTTTTTTCGGTGTCGTCATGTTTTGAGGTGGGGAGCGGCGGCTCTGAACAGTGGCTCGCGGTGGATTGTTTTGAACTGGAGAAGACTTCTCTGATGGTGGCTGGCTCTACAAAGAAGACGAGGGGCTTTTCTGTCAAGAGATGGGTCAAACATCTCTTAGGGTTTCTTCATTCTGGGCTGTTGGAAGGCTTTTTAGTTGGTTTTGAGGGAGTTCATTTAAGGAATAAGATAAGGGTTGTCTTCAAATATTTGAAAGGCTGTAAGGGCTTCGGGCTTGGGCTTTCTCTAAAGCCCAAACTCGCTGGACGTCCTAAGCCTTCTTGTAAGGTGCTTCGGAAGGCCTAGACTAAGCCTCTACAGGGCAGGGTGTCTTCGCCGATGGGTTCGATTCTGGCAGGCCCGCACAAGGTGGTTTCCGGTGGCAACCCGTGGTGCCAAGCGGTCAGCAGGTGTCCATGGTCCGGCAGGGGGGATTGAGTTAGATGTTGATGGACCGCCCGAGTCTAAGTTGGAGGCGGATCTGGTGTCTTTGCCGTTGGATCCGATCCTAGCGGGCTCGCCCGAGGTGGTTTAGGAGTCTCCGTCGCCGGCTACAGCCTCTAGTGGCTACTCTGTGCCGCCCAGTGATGTTCTTGCCCCTGCAATGAGGAGTGTGGCGGGGCCCGAGGTGCTTGGGTTCGATGAATTTGGGCTTCCGGTGAGTTCTTCGAAGGTGCAACTCATCGCCTCTCTCTCCGGTGAAGGCTTTTGTTTCTCAATGAGCTCTCTGAGTTCTACTTGGGAGACTCCGGCGACGGGGGTTGATGCTGCTAAAACTGATCAGGACACTGATCCGGGGAAAGTTCTGATCCGTCAAGGGTTTCTTGGGCCGAGTTCTGTTTTCCATTCTCAAACTGTGGTGAAGGAGGCGTCCTCTTGATCTATGGACGACGGTTCCCTAGGGGAGGCGAAGAAGGGAGGTGCTCCTTTTTTGTCTTCTGTCTCCAGGCCTCAACTAGGGTATTCCCGGAGAGCGAAGGATAAATTAGCTAAGCATCTGCCTGCGATGAAGGAGGTTTCATCGTCAGTTATGGGTTCTAAGGTTGTCGTCGAAGAATCACTGGTCTGTTCTTCTTCGAAGAAGCACTCGGTTGAACTGGGTTTGAGACTCAGCGAACCTTTTCCTCGCATGTCGGAGGATGGTGCTCCAATTTACTCCTCTGTCTCCAAGTCTCAAATTGGGTATGCCCGGAGAGTGAAGGAGAAGATTGCTCAACAGTTGCATAAGGAGTTGTTTGCCGAGGTTGTGGCAGAAATTGCGGAAAAGGAAGTGGAGAACTATTCGGAGGTGTGCTACATGCAGTGAAATTCGCCTCCATTGTGGCATTGTCTTGTGGTGAATCTTTTTTCGAATATTGAAGAGGAGCGGGAGCTCCATACCCTAAAGGTAAAAGGGAAGAGGGAACTCAAAAATTTAGAATGCTCCATCAATTATGAGGTTGGAGGGACACTTGCTCTGGAGAGGTGTCAGCGCCAGCGAGGTTGTGTTGGGACCAAAAATGCATTTTCCTTTCCTCCAGAGGTGCATTAGGGGCTTTGGGTTTATAGGGCTGGTGTTGGGCTAGTGTGGGTTTTAGTCTTTGGGTTCTTTTTTGGGTGTTACCGTTTGGCTTTGGTTATTTGTTGGGTTTTTTGGGTTGGGTCTTCCTGGGTTTTATCTTTGGGCATTAAATTGAGCTACCTATGTATATTTTCTTGTGTACCTAGAGGCGCATTGCGCTTTTTTTGATATATACAATATTACTTATCAAAAAAAGATCATCTTTCACGTAGCAACATTCTGAAGCCCCACATTGCCCTTTCCAGCGGGTGAAAAGGTCGACTACTCGACTAGCTATAACCCAAGCCAACCCTACAAGGCTAAAAATGACATTCCAAAGGGCGCCAACCATCTCACAATGGAGTAAATGGTGGTCCACTAACTCCCCACTCTTCTTGCACATACAACATCATTCAACCACAAAGAGATGCCGCTTTCTAAGATCATCCATGGTTAGGATATTCTCTAAGTTAGTCAACCAAGCATAGCATAGCACTCTCAAAGGAGCTTTATTTCGCCAAATACTTCTCCAAAGGTAGGAGTGTTATCATGAAGAACAAGCACATTATAGTAAGATCTAACATCAAACAACCCTCTCTTGAAAGGTATTCAACAAAGCTTGTCTTCGCTACTCCGTCTAAATCTGAGGGAGTATAACAAATTAAAGAACGAGGTAAAGAGATCCATCTCCCAATCATGAGCCGCTCTGTGAAAGTTAACATTCCACTTATGAGACGCACACACACTTCTTCCTTCTATTTTTTTGCCCATTGTACTATTGTTTTTCCTTTTCCTGTCTTCCTGTTTTACCAAAATCCTCTTTAGTTTAATATCTTTGTCTATTTTTCTCTCATCTGAATTTTGTTCTGTCTAATGACCTTAGAACAGGGTAGATGTCTCTCTCTAGAACAACTCTCTCTCTCTCTCTAGATTCGGATAAATTTCAAAATTTGAATTTTTGAAAGTAGAATTTCTGCGAGCGGTGGCGTGGCTGGTGCTGCGCGTTAGGGTTCGGCATGCTTGTTATGGAACGCAGCTTCTCTTTTGAAGCTAAAACCTTCTGCCTTTCGGCAAAGGTTGGGTGTCCTAACCTTCGTCTGGAGGAAAGGAAAAAAGGATTGGTGGGGTATATTTTCGCGAGCATTCAGTGTTCGTCGTGGTTGGTGGAAACGGCGGAAGCGACGATTCAGGTTCAGGTGAAGGAAGAAATCGCCAAATCTTACCGTGAGGATGATAAGGCCACGATGGTCCACGGGGGAGGTAATAAGGCCGGAAGGTTCTTGGAGGTTTCGGTGTTGGCTGAGGGTGGTCGTAAGGGAGTCATTTGGCTTCCAGAGGGACACTTTGGGAGGGGCTGGCGGCGTTTTGCAGGAGAGCTTCGGCAACTGTTCACGGCCCAGTTCAAGTTGGATGGTACGGCGGAGTTTGGGGTTCCATCTTCGGCGGGGTTTCTCATGGATGTTCCTTCTTTGGGGGTCGACTCCGGGAGGTTTTCGTGGATGTCCTTCGATCTTCTCCGGGCGTTGAGGCGAGAGCAGTTGAGTACCCGAGGTCTTTCGATTTGCTTCCGAGGTCGTCTTGTTGGGATTTGGAGTATAGCGGTATGGGGTTGCGTTCTGCCGTGGATTGCTCTGTGTTGGAGAGCTTGCCTTCTCCTCTGGCGGAGGCGGCTGGGTCTGTGAGTTCAAGGAAGAAGAAGAAGGGTAAGATCGGTATCAGTGGGTTGTTGAGGCTTCTAGGGCAAATCCAACGCAAGTTGGACCGGGTCCGTGCTGGGGTTGTCTCGAAGCCCAATCGCAGGAGTAAAAGAGTTCGTTTTTTGGGCCTAACAAATTCTGCTTTGGGTTGCGTTTCCGGGTCGGTCTCTGAAGTGGGATTGGGTCAAAATTTGGATCCGGTTCATTACTTGGATCCGGATTACTCGGATCCAGTCCAAAACTCGGTTCCGGGTTCAGAGCTGGGCTCGAATCAAAATTTGGTCTCAATTTCTTTACCTTTGGAGTCTGTTTCTGCGTGTGCGTCGCTCTTGGTGCCTTCTCCGGGGATTCCTCTGGTCTCTAAAGAGTTTTTGGAGCCGTTGGCTAGGTCTTCTTTGAGTTTGCAGGTTACCGGTTTGGATTCCGGGGATGGGTCTTCCCCGGCGGAGTTCTCTCTCTCTCCGGTGCGAATTTTGGGCGAGATTGTTGGGTCTGCCAGTGACGGGTCCTCTGAGAGGGCTGTTTCTATCCATTCTGCGGAGGATTTACCGGCAAGCACGTTGCGTAGGGACTGGGAGGGTTCTTTTTCTTCGATGCCTGAAGCCTGCCTGGGTGCGACTATGTCTTCGGAGATCTCTGATTCGGCGTGTCTTTCTATTCTCAAGGAAGCCTTCTCTGTTCCTTGGGAGGTGGACTCTCCGGCGAGCCCTCTTTGCAGGGATAGGGAAGTTCCGTTTTCGGGGGGGGGGGGGGGGGAGGAACTGGTTGTTCGTCCTTCTTCTCCGGCGAAAGGTTTGATTCGTCGTGGGTTCTTTGGTCCGAGAGCTATCTCTCCCTCTCCGGTGGTGTTGAAGGATTCTTCCTTGTCTTCTAAGGGAAAGGACCCTATTCCGGTTCCCTCTGTGCCGGTGGAGGTTCAAGTAGGCTCTACTGTCTCGCCTACCTTTGGGGTGGCTGAGCTGGGTCTTCATTCCCCTGCTAATACCTCCTTGCTCTCATCTCAGGGCTGCACTTCTCTCTCGACTACTTCCCTTCTCGATGGGGCGGCTGAGATGGGTAAGAGTCTTAGCCGTCCTTTCCCTCGCATGACAGAGAGTGGTACTCCCATTTATTCCTCTATATCCACGTCCCAACTGTGGTATACCCGGAGGGTGAAGGAAAAAGTCGCAAAGCAGCTGCATAAGAACAAGGACCTGCTTGCTGAGGTTGAAGTTTCTGCTCCTAAGGTTAAGGGGAAGAGGGAGCTCAAAAATCTGGATTGCTCCATCTCTCCGGTGAAGGGCCGGCGTCGGCGGGGATTTTTGGGGTCGAAAAATGCCTTTTCATTTCCCCCTGAGGTGCACTAGGTTTCCACCTGAGATGCACTAGGGCTTTTCTTGGGTATTTGGTTGGGTCTCTTGTATACCATTTTGGTTGGGTGTTTGGTTTGATTGGGTTTTTCTGGGTTTTTGGTTTGTTAGGGTGTTTGGTTGGGTTCCTTTGTATACATTTTTGTGTACTTAGAGGCGCTTTGTGCTTTTTTTTGATATATACTACATTACTTATCAAAAAAAAAAAAAGAGTCGCTCGAAAGCACCAAATGGACTGGCATGGAGGCATCCTTACATCGAGCCAAACTGAACAAGTTCGAAAAAGCTATATTGAGGGCCTGATCCCCACACCACATATCATGCCAAAATCATAGAGCCATCACCGACCTCAAATCTAGAATGGCTAGAGAATACCACCAACTCCTGATATTCTTCCATAGCCCCACCCCAAACAACCTGTGAACTTCATTAGAACACAAACCACCCCCGCACGCTACGAAGCAGGGTCCTCACCAGTTCAAATGAACTGGAAAATATCCAGTTAGTTATAGTAGAGGGGTATTTTTGTCTTTTCACTTTTTGAGGGGACAAAAATACTCATCCACCATAACTAACTAGATATTATCCAGTTCAAATGAAATGGAGAGGATCTTAATTCACACGCTACCATACTTGGCATCCACTACCACCGTACCACCCTCTACAATGCTTCTCTCTTATAAACATAGTGTCCAAGCCACTTCCCCAAAAGAGCTCAATTGAATAAAAGTAAATTACAGACCCCCAACTGTCCTTCTAAGATCGGAGAACAAACCTTAGCCTAACTAACCAAATGGAATTTGAACTCTTCACCAATACTACCCACAAAACGTCCCCCTACAACTTCTCTTTGTGGTTGGCATACCAATTGGGAGGGGAAACAAAGACAAATACGCAGGTTAGATAGAGTAATTTTAATCAAGGTAACCCTCCCACCCTTAGACAAATAAAACCTCTTCCATCCAGCCAACTGACGTTTTATTTTCTCAATAATGTCATCCCATATAGATTTGGCTTTAACCGAAGCTCCCAACGCAAGGCCCAGATATGTCATCGAAAGAGAAAAAAATCCTGCAACCCAAGATGCTGGCTAGAACTTCCACATTAATGACATTGCCAACAGGAACCAACTCTAACATAGCCATATTAATCTTCAAACCTAAAACCGCTTCAAAGCATAAGAACAAGCCACGCAAGTTATGAAGATGATTTGGATTTTCCCCACAAAAAAAAATCAAAGTATCATCCACAAATAAAATGAGGGAAATGTAGAAGGCACCAACATTTCTATATCCCACTAAAAAACCTAATAATAGACCTTGTTCGTTTAAGCCTAAATCATTCTACTTGACGCCTCCATAACAATAACGAACAGTAAGGGGGACAGAGCGTCATCCTGTCTCAAGCCAAATGAACTACTAAAAAACCCATCAAAGTGTCGTTCACCAAGACAAAAAAAGCTAATAGAGACGCTATCCACTTACAACATTTCTCCCCCAAAACCGCATCTCAACGTATACAACAAAAAATCCCAATTAACATAATCAAAAGCCTTTTCAATATCTAGCTTGCACAGCACACTTGGATCCATGGTTCTAATCCTACTATCAAGGCACTTATTGACAATGATAACAAATTCTAGAATCTACCTACCCCTAGTGAAAGCCTTTTGAGGCATGGAAATGATCCTCTCCAATTTTCAACATGTTACATAGGACATTGGCAATAATTTTGTAAACTCCGCCCACCAAGCTAATAGGTCAAAAGTATTTAATATCAACAGCCCCAAGTTTCATCGGAATAAGTGAAATGAAGGTTGCATTGAAGCGTTCATCTCACATTCCTTCAATATCAGACATATGCTCACTGGTTCCAGCATTTACCATGCTTGTGAGCCACTAAAACATCTGAAAATGCAATAGTCTTTTGCTGTATGTTAAAGAAATGACCCAGCAACCAGCTGTAGCTTCAGTTGCAGTGTTTCCCAATTTAGCAACAGAAAGACAAACTGATTCTCTGAAAATAGGGCATTTGTGAATTTGCCAATGCTCAAGCAAATATTGCACACACTTATATGCTTACAAATACCAAAGATACATATTTAAAGTGTTGTGTGCACGCGCTCAACCAAATATATGCACACTTATATAGTTACAAATACCAAAGATACATATTTAAAGTTATCATTTGTGTGTGTGCGTGTGTGTACTTTCTTTTTCTTTTTTCTTTTCAAGTCAGAATAAGTGAGCCACACTTACCAAAAGAGGGTTAATTGGATCCCAATCTTCCTTTGGAAGCCATAGTTGCAACACCTTTCTTGTTTCCTCAGGTGTTGAAGTTTTCTAGAAAAGACAAAAAGGATTAGCAACCGATTCTATGCCATTGGAGAAGTGTAAAACACCATCATGATTCAAGTGAGACACAAAGAAGGCCACTGTATTATCCCTGACTTGCAGTGACTTAAGATTGTAAATATGTCTGACACAAACAGACTTTGGGACGGTAAATTATTATAAATAAAGGAAAAAAAAAAAAAAAGCAAAAGTTGAACTTAAGATATATATCCATCACACATACACATGTATCCTATTCAAGGGTCTCTCTCTTGAAGCTCTTCAGATATTAGTTTTTGTTTCATACCCCCTCCAGACAAAGAGAAAAGAGAATAAAGTAGAAATATAACTAAATGAAGGACAAAAAAAAAAAACAAGAAGAAAAAGATGCAGAACTGGGCTAAGAGAAAAATCTTCAAGCTAAGAAAAAAATCTTCAATGTACCATGGACTACTGGACTGGTAATTCCCCACATCCATTAGTTCTCATCCCTAAGAAAGGGGGGGTGGTGGATCATAAGGATTTTTGACCAATCAGTCTAGTGGGAGCTATGCCGCTGTGTATAAATTAATCTCTAAGGTGCTAGCGAACAAATTGAAATTTATGTTAGAGAAATGCGTTTATTAAGGAGAGACAAATCTTGGGTTTGGTCCGGATAGCTAACGAGTGTATCGATAGTCACCTCAGATCTGGGGTGCCCGGTTTATTATGTAAATTGGATCTAGAGAAGGTGTATGATCATGTGAATTGCGAGTTTTTATTCTATTTATCGCATAGAAGTGGGTTCGGGGAGAAATGGAGAGCTTGGATAGCATTTTGTATTTCTACAATCCGCTATTCTGTTTTGGTCAATGGAAAGCCCTTTGGATTTTTTAATAGTACTCGGGAAATACGACAAGGGGATCTACTATCTCCTTTCCTTTTTGTTATTGTCATGGAGGCTCTGAACAGAATGATGGCGGCAACACAAGCCAGTGGCCTTGTAGATGGTTTTTCAGTGAGGATGAGAAATAACTTTGGAATAAGTGTGTCGCATTTGTTGTTTGTTGATGATTCTTTAATATTCTGTGGGGCAAACGAGGAACATATTCGTAATTTGCGCTATGATTTAAAGCGGTTTCCGGGTTAAATAATTTGCCTAAGTCAAAGATTGTTCCAATTGGTGAGGTGGACGATACCGATAGGTTGACAAATATTTTTGGGTGTAGGGTGGCATAGTTACCTATGAAGTACTTGGGTCTTCCACTGGGGGCGCCTTACAAGTCCACTTCCATATGGAATGGTATTGTTGAGATGATGGAAAGAAGGTTGGTGGGTTGGAAGAGGCTTTATTTGTCTAAGGGAGGGAGGTTGATGTTCATTAAAAGCACTTTGTCTAACCTACCTACATATTATTTGTCATTATTTAGAATAGGTTAGAGAAGCTTCAAAGAGATTTCTTATGGGGCGGTTTCAATGAAGAGTTTAAGTTCCATTTAGTTTAGTGGTCACAAATATGCTCTCCCATGCAATTTGGTGGGTTGGGAATTCAGAATTTGGGTAAATTTAATCAAGCTCTATTGGGTAAATTGTTATAGTGCTTTGCTACAAAAAGGGAAGTGTTTTGGCGTTTAGTTGTAGAAGCAAAATATGGGTGCATGAAAAGAGGTTGGTGTACTAAGGCGTTTAGCTGAGGGGCCTTTTGGTGTTTAGCTGAGGGGCCTTTTGGTGTTGTAGTGTGTAAACATATTAGGAGAGAGTGGAGAGTTTTCACGAGATCTCTTAGATTTGAAGTAGGAGATAGTTCTCATATTAGATTCTAGCATGATATTTGGTGTGGAGATCGGTTTATGAAGGAAGTCTTCCCCGGAGTTATTTCGTATTGCAACGCATAAGGAGGCATGGGTCAAGGATAATATGCAGATTTCTAATGATGTTATTCAATGGAATGTACCCTTTTTACCAGCGGCCCACGATTGGGAAGTAGAGGTGGTGATGGCATTATTTGGGATGTTGTATGCTCTCAGACAATAGACAGGGGGTGAGGATTGTATTTGGTGGACTCCTTCAAAGCCAAAGAAATTTGAGGTGCAGTCGTTTTTTCGCGTCCTTTCTACTTCAAGGGCGTCTACATTGGGGGTTTCTTTCTTCCTTTGGATGAGTATATGGAAAGTTAAAGTACCATTGAGGGTGAGCTTCTTTGTGTGGACGGCAACTCTCGGTAAGATTCTAACTTTGGATAATCTGCGTAAGAAAAGAATTATTGTGGTGGAATGGTGGTGCATGTGTAAGTGAAGCAGCGAATCTGTTGATCATCTCCTTCATTGCAAAGTGGCACGAGCCTTATGGAGTGTGATATTTACTCTCTTTGACATCACATGGGTTATGCCTGGAAGGGTGTTAGATTTGTTAGTGTGTTGGCGAGGTCAGAGAGGTAATCATTCAGTTATAGATATGTGGAGAATAGCCCTATTGTGTTTAATGTGGACTATTTGAAGAGAGCAGAACACACGATATTTTGAAGATCATGAAAAGACATAGGACAAGCTCAAAAATATGTTGGTCAAGATCCTACTCAATTGGGCGGAGACTTTTAATGTTTCCTAGTTTTCTACTATCTCAATTTGTGGATTTTTGTTCTTCTTTTCGCCTTTAGTATGGCCTTTCTTTGTATGCATCATATGTACTAGGGTTGAGCCACTCTGTGCTTTTTAATGAATTAATTATTCATCAAAAAAAGTTCCCCCATTCGCTGCCCATTGTAGCTCTCCAAGGTAATTGCCAAAAATCGATTAATGCACCCAATGAGTGCGTCTCAAGTCCATGATAACATCTTCCTCCCTATCTTACGAGGGAGGGAAGGAGTCGCCAATGGAGCAAGTTCTCATTGGCAATTTTTTTTCTCTATCTTTTTTTTGATAAGTCTCATCGGCAACAAATTTGATGAGCAAGGGCAAATTTCCAGCATGTGGAAATCAATTTTCAAGAATCTACCAAAGTTGAAAATAGAAATAAGAGGTACCTGTTTTGTGCCTGGCCTTGACACCCATCCAAGCCGATTACAAATACGGTGCACATGAGTATCTACACATATCCCTTGAACATTATTCCATCCAACATTCATAACCTAAGCACCAACATACCACACAACTTTGAGATGCTAAGGCAACAATCTGACTTAAACAAATAATGCAATCAAACCCTACCAAATGAGCCATCTTAGGGCCTATCCCTGGAAGTAAGAGTAGTTCCTCCAGTGAGCTAGGAATGTCTCCATCATACTTCATGAGACAAATTTTTGCAATTTTCTTCAAGTTAGTAGCTTTTCTTGTATAAAATCCAACCTAAAAATTTCAAGAAAGAAATAGATAGATAAATAAATATAGAAAAGAGAAGTTATAGAAGTTTCGTAAACTATAGCAGAAAACTGTCATACAGGATAAATCAAGGTTTTGATAGTTGCTTCATCAGCTTTGTCAATGGCATCAGCGGTGAGCAGACCATTTTGAAGCAGACGCTGAATTGCTCCTGCAATCCTAAGACCTTTGTGAGTGAAGTTTGAAGGGCATCAACGGAAAAGCAGAACAAGATTTGGAGCAACTAATGACTACAGTATATATAGAGCACAATGCCATCTAATGTGTTCATCAACCGACCTTACCATATTAATCTCATTACAGGGAAAGATCATTCTAAAGCTGTTTAGGTTGCTTCCATGACATAGGAAGCTACCAAGTAACTTTAAACAATCCCAATTAAAAACTCAAAAGGTTACATATGTATATATATTTTAAAAAAAAAAAAAAAAAAAAAAAAAATCAATACACTCCAGTTGAACGACTGCCCAACGGTGATTGTATATGGCCACAAGCTCCTTTTTTATATTTTTCTACAATACCTTTAACCACTTGTTCACGATTGCGCTTTTTATTAGAATATACTCTTTCACACTTTTCCAAGTAAAACCTGGAAATCTACAGTTTATGGTAGCAGAAGCTTTCATGAATTACATAATTAGCAATCTGGTCGATGCTGATCAATTATTTGTACAAAATCTAAGTAACATCTAAAATGTATATTATATAACTTAGGAAAAGAATCTAGAAGAAAAAGGTTTCAATTATTGTTGAATTATCAAAAAAAAAAAAAAAAAAGTGCTCAAGGAGAACTTTAAATGCTCTCATGGTTGAAGTTGATTTTTGGACTGCCATATAGTGGTGGAACAGGTTTTGTGTGTGGAGAAAACTGTTTATCTACAGAGGAGAAACTTATCAGTGGTAGAACCGTAGAGCACAAGGGGAAGCTCGAGTGACAACTTAAAGCTTTTCAAAATATTTCTGGTGCTCATAGGGCTGTCAAATGACCAAATAGTTCATGAAAAGCTCGAGGTTTACTAACTGTAAACTTGCTTCCTAACTAATTGAACCGGGATTCGGCCTGAGTTCTAATATTCTCTATAGTCAATTAGATCAGTTGGTCTCGAATCACTCAACCACAGGAGACGATTTAAATAAATTCAATAAGCAATTTAGCTTTGATAAACACAGCAAAGAATCAAGTTAGCAGTTGATAAAGTAACTGGAGAAAGAGTTTCCAGCACTCATGACCTTAGATTGACAATAATCTACTCATGACAAGCTGTGTAAACACCAATTGGCAATCTTGGATAGTAACACAAAAACCATTCCAAGCTCAAAACTGTGGAGGGATGTGTCACTTGAATGTGTTGGGGTCTTGAAAACAGGGGGGGTGGCCATGAGCACCACCACCCCATTAACAGAGGGGTGGCCACGAGCACCACCCCATTAACAGAAGGGTGGCTCGTATTTTTTTTCTTATCTTCTTTTTAATTTTTTGTCTGCTCTTTGACGAAATATGTAAGGAATTTGACAAGAGGATCGACTTGATAATGGGGATAAACTCAAAGGAATTAAAGATAAAAATAGAAACTCAAAGAGGATCTGATAAAGGCCTAAAACTTATGGAGTGGTTCAATGATTTTTCTTCAAAAAAAATTAAAAAATTAATGGTCTGTTGACTCATTCCTATTTGGAAATGCCTCTTTCCCTGATAAGACTTCATTCTCCTAACAAAACAATTTTTCCATATGGATTTTTATCACTCTGAAGCTAATCTTATGAAGTCTTTTCAATCATGTTGTTGAACTACATTTATTTTATGTTATATGTTAAGGTTTGTGTTATTGTATTATGAGAAGGCATTATTATATACTTGCACCATGAGACGCTAATATAAATAATACATTACCAGGAGGAGAATCTTTATTTCTGGGTCTCACTTGCTCACAAGCCATTTTTTCTTTTCTCAATTATCTCACTTTCTTTTCTTCTATTACACTGTTCAACTTGGTATTAGAGCAATCAAATGCTAGAAAAATCCAGAAAAAATAAACAAGAATTTTTTTCTGTCATACAACCGCTGACATCAGCGTAGGTGGAGGAGCCCAGGACTATGCTCAGAAGCACATAGGGCATTCTTTGTGTCTTGAAGGTGGTCAACAAGCAGCGGCTAATGGTGTTCACAGTCACGCCAGAAAATTCAGCAATCATAGTTTTTTGGGTTGTTTCAGATCAGTGCCCAGGCTAATGGTGGTCACAGTCACGCCTGAAAATTCAGCAACCATAGTTTTTGGGTTGTTTCAGATCAGTGTGGGCACTCGACTTTTCTTATTGAGGGTGTGAAAAGTGTCCATCAGTTTGGTCTGGGGTGTTCTTTGAGAAGAACTCCTGGTTTCCCAGCGACAGCAGTCACTTCCAGCAACCAAATACGGCAGTGAAAAAAGGTGACTAAACAACAGGTCATTTTTCACCTGGGGAGAAACGACAGACTGCTAGATGCATCAAACAGCATGTTGTATTGGAAAGGGAAAAATAACAGGTCGTACTGACAAGGGGGAAATGACAGGTGAGCTGACATAAACGACAGGTTGTTTTAGGTGATTAAAAAAACTGAGATGACCTGTTTTCTCAACAATCACAAGGTTATATTTCATTGAAGTGCAGATAACACAGCTGACAAAGCTAATCCCAAAGTGCTTGATCAATTACAAGTTACCCTCATATTAAATTGAGACAAGCTTCAAGAGTTCAAAGATTGGCTCAGCTAGCTTGAATCATCTACTCTCCTGACCAGTCTTGACCAGAAACTAATAATGGTGCATTTCTATTTTCCTTAGTTTGCCCTCATAACTTGATACTGTGAGGTGGTTGAGGTGGTCTTCATTGCATCCGTACTTCTCCAAAAGGACAGCTCATCACTTGATCCTTGTGTGTGTGTGTGTGTGTGTGAATGTATTCCACTCCTGATTAAAAAGCTAGTAATAGTAGTCAACAGCATTCATGTGGACAGTGCATCGTCCTGATAATCTATCACTGGTTGTAACTACAACCTACAACATACCACTGATAGGAATACTACCTTGTAAGAACAAAGGGAAACAGCCTATTTAACAAATGACAATAAATATTTAACAATGCAAGCACTTGCCATGAGTAACATTATCCTTGGTTTGACTTGACAAAAGCGAAGATACTAAGACAGCAAATCTTCTCTCCTGATAGAAGAAAAATATGAATAATTAGCGTAACCATGCTATGCTTCACGCATGAAGTAGAGAATGACAAAGCAATGATATTGGAAAAAGTTGGAAAGTATATAAGCATATTAAGGTGATGCAACCCGCTACACCCAACTCAAAGCCAAGTCTGTCAAAGACCATTTGACTACTAGTCCAAGAGTCAACTGGTGCTTCTATTGAATCAAATTTGGAAACGTTAAAGTTCATAGTAGTGAGTCTTCTAATAATCTTTTTTTTTTTTTTTTTTTTTTTTTTTTTGATAAGGTGAGTCTTCTAATAATCTTACTTTTCATATCTTGGAATTCAAATAGTCTCTTTCTTGGCCATCAAATGAAATTTATTGGTTTAGAATAAAGTAATGTCCTGTTTCAGCATATCTTTTTTAAATTTAATTTTCTTGTATAGTGAACAAAGAACTATTTGGAGGAAGAGCTAAAAGAAATTCCCAAAAAAAAAAAAAAAAAGGATTTACCCAAAGGTGACCACCCAGGGCAATAGGATGAAAGGCAAGGAAAGCAACAAGGGAACAAAAGTCATCAGAAAAAAGCACCTCTGGCAGCAAGAAAACTGCCACAAAAGTCTACAAATACAGGCACCCAACCAAAAGAAAAACTCAAATATCAATCTAATGCAGCTCCCAACACATCATAAAGTCTTCAAAGGGCACAAATTTCATCTTCTGTCCACATAATGGCATTAGGCACTACTGTACAGTCCAATTTTTTTGAATTTCAAAGGGTTTTCTAAAACCCAACGCAGCTCCTAACTCCGCTTTTCCCATTAAAATATAAACATTAGACAAGCAACATGAATGTGTAATCTCTATCTTTCTTGACAAAAGGGATTTGATTTTGTCCTTTTCCTACTTTCACCATCAGGCAAGAAGTCAAATGTAATATTTCCAGTATATGATTTATCATAAAATTACTAAAAAAGAATTACATAGCAATTACTTTAACGATGCGGTTAGTAGAAGAAAATGTATGAAAGGAGGAGCTGATTTTTCTATCTTCAGCCCTGTGCTATTCATTTCATATATATGGGAGAAGGATTACAATAGAATGAGAAATATTCTTGAGAATGACAGCTGGTACTAGAACACCTATTCTGGACACCTCATCCAAGTTTTCTTCCAGAATATTACATAATGCCTTCTAACACTCCCCTTCAAACTGGAGCATATATGTCATATAAGCCTACCTTAGAATAGATAAATTCAAACCCACTAAGACAATGACTTTGTAAAGATATCAGCAAATTGGTCCTCAAATTCACAAATGGTGTGGTTATATCTCCACTCAGTATCTTATCTCAAACGAAGTGACAGTCAACCTTTATGTGCTTGGTCCTCTCATGAAACATGGGATTAGAAACAATGTGTAGAGCAGCTTAGTATCACAAGACAGTGGGATGGAGTAGGTGCTGGGAAGCCTATCTCCGAAAGTGTTGTAACCAAGTTAGCTCCTTGGCAGAATGAGCCATCACTCTATACTCTGCTTCTACACTCGATCAAGCAACTACACTTTACTTCTTACTTTTCCATGTTACAAGATTTCCTCTCAAAAAGGTACAACATCCTGTAGTGGAGCTTCTATCTGACGGTAATCCTGCACAATCAGCATCAGTGAAGCCTTCTACCATAAGATGAGCATTCTTCCTAAACAATATGCCCCATCTTGGGGCCCCCTTCAGATATTGAACAATACGAATAGTAGCGTTCCAATGTGAGTCTCGAAGCCTCTAGGAATCGACTCACCACATATAAGATATCTAGTCTTGTGATTGTAAGATAAGCCCCTGCTCAAAAATAAAATCAGAAAAATAGATCATTGCTTACGTGTGTCTAGATGCTCGTAATCGTTCTCCTGGGTTTCGAACTACATTAAAATCCCATCCCATGCGCCAAGGCCTTTCCCACAGATTCATTAATCCACCCAATTCATCCCATAAATTGCTTATAACGCCATCATCATTTGGCCCATAAACACCAGCAAAAGCCCATTTGAAATTATCTGTAACACTTCTGAAGACACGGGCTACTAAATATCTCCCTATATATTCCTCAATCTTCTCCACCACTCGCCAACGAGTGTGGCAGGTGCGGCAAAGGAAAACATGGGTTTGGCGACATTGGGTTTTGTACATGCAAGTTGAAAATGGGAAAGATGAAGCAGCGGAAGAGGATAGGGAGGAAGATGAGAGTATAGGCAATAAAGATGGGGAATATGCATTGATAGAGAGGGCCGGGACGGTAGATGAGATGGGGCGGAACAAAGATGTTGGATATTCAACCGTTGGCCAGTATGGGAGCAAATGGAGGAGCTCAAGCAATGTCTCCAGATTGGGTGCTCAAGAGGGTATTAGAATATTGTCATGCATTGGGCCTAGCATGTGATGGGCATGAGGAGGAGTTGATGGCTCTGTTTACTGCCATCGAGGCCGGTAGACCTAACAAGGCCAAATGATGATGGCATTAGAAGCAATTTATGGGATGAACTAGGTGGATTAATGAATCTATGGGAAAGGCCTTGGTGCATGGAAGGGGATTTTAATGTAGTTTGAAACCCATGAGAACGATTGCGTGCATCCAGACACACGCAAGCAATGATCGATTTTGTGATTTTATTTTTGAGCAGGGGCTTATCGATCTTCCAATGGTAGGGGGGAGGATCACATGGTCTAATCGGCGTGTGGGGTCTAGACTTGATAGATTCTTGATATCTACAAAATTGGAGGAATATTTTCCAGATGTGTGACAGAAAAGGCTTCCTCGGGTACTATTGGACCATTTTCTGGTGGTATTAGAGTGTGGAACAGGAAGAAGGGGTCGAACACCTTTTAGGTTTGAGAATATGTGGTTACAAGCGAAGGGTTTCGTGGAGCAAGTAAAGAGGTGGTGGGACTCTTATTACTTTGAAGGTTATGTGCTGGCCTGAAAGTTGAAGGCTCTGAAAGGTGATCTCAAAAAATGGAATGTGGAAGTGTTTGGAGACATAAGGAAACGGAAAAAGGAGATGGAGGAGGGATTGAGTGAGCTGGATCGCATTGAAGAAAGTAGAGCTTTAACGGAGGAGATAATTAAATGAGAAGAGTGTTCTAACAACTTAGAGAATGTGCAAGAAGTCCGGAGAGACAGTCGATCATCTTCTTCTCCATTGTGAGCTCACAAGTGCTCTTTGGCATTCGGTTTTTACTCAGTTTGGATTACATTGGGTCATGCCTTGCAAGGTGAGGGACTTGTTCAATAGTTGGTGGTCGGGAGGACGGTCCCGAAGCGCGGTGGTGTGGAAGATGATCCCTCTGTGTCTTATGTAGTGTATATGGAATGAAAGAAATGCTAGATGTTTTGAAAATTCCACTAGGACTATAGAGGAATTGACCCATTTTTTCTTCTTTACTCTTTACTCTTGGACGGCCGCTTAGCTAGCTCCATTAGTGATTAGTTTTTCTGATTTTCTTTTTCATTTCTCTCCCTCTTAGGCGCTCTCTATTTATACCTCCCATGTATGTGGGTTGCGCCCCTTTGCGCTTTTGATATATATTACATTTACTTATCAAAAAAAAAAAACTTAGAGAATACTCTTTATCAAGAAGAAGTGAGTTGGAGGCAAAAATCTAGGGCATTGTGGTTGAAAGAGGGAGATCGGAATATGAAGTTATTCCATAGGTTGGCCAATTCGCATAGCCGAAATAGCACGGTTAATGCCATGATGGTGGCTGGGAGCAGGGCAGAGGATCCAACAGTTATATAGGATCATATTGTGCATTTTTATAAAACATTGTATTATGAACTGTATCAGGCGAGACCAACCAGGCTTTTAGCTCCATTGATGGTAAATCAGGCTTTTGACTCCATAGACGAAGGGGAGAAATTTTGGATGGAGCGAGAATTTGCTGAAGATGAAGTATGGGAGGTGGTGAGGAAGTTGAAGGGCGACAAAGCACCAGGCCCTGATGGATTTACTATGGCTTTCTTTCAGAAATGTTGGGGGGTGGTAAAGGAGGACATGATGGCGTTTTTCAAGGAATTTCATGAGTGGAAAGTTTGAGAAGAGCATTAACGCTACATTTGTTGCACTTATTCCAAAAATAGTTGGAGTAGTGAAGATCAAGGATTTTCGCCCTATAAGTCTTGTAAGTGGGGTGCATAAAATCATTTCGAAGGTACTGGTTAGTCAGTTGAACTCAGTGTTGAGGAAGCTTGTGTCACATACACAAAATGCGTTTATTCCAGGTAGGCAAATTTTGGACTCTACTTTAATGGCGACCGAATGTGTGGATAGTAGGATTCAATCTGAGGAATCAGGCCAGGCCTTATTTGCAAGCTAGATTTGGAGAAGGCTTATGATCATGTCAACTGGGACTTTCTACTACACATGTTAGAGAGGTGTGGTTTTGGGGAAAGATGGCAAGGTTGGATTCATCATTGTGTCTCTACGGTACATTTCTCCGTCCTCATTGATGGAACGCCTGCAAGTTCTTTCAGTAGCTCTCGAGGAGTGAGACAAGGGGGCCCTTTGTTGCCTCTATTATTTGTGTTGGTGATGGAGGTGTTTAGCAGGATGATGAATGCAACGGTGGAGAGAGATCTTATGTCTGGATTTTCAGTGGGTTCGCGACGTTCTGAGGTAATGGTAGTGTCACACTTATTATTCGCAGATGACACACTTATCTTCTGCGAGCCAAAGGTGGAACAACTTCGTAATTTGAGATGTTTGTTGTTGTGTTTTGAAGCGGTTTCGGGGTTGAAAATAAATCTCTCAAAGTCTGTTATTGCCCCTATAGGTGAGGTGGGAGATGTGGAAGGTTTGTCAAGAATACTTGGGTGTGGAGTGGATTCGGTGCCATTTACTTACTTGGGTTTACCTTTGGGTGATCATTATAAGGACCCAACTATATGGAACAATGTCATTGAGAAGATGGAGACTAAGTTGATAGGGTGGAAGCGGATGTACATATCCTAGGGTGGTAGGCTAACGATGATTAAAAGCACCCTCTCTAACATACCCACGTACTATTTATCTATGTTTCAGATTCCAGTGAGAGTGGCGAAGCATATAGAAAAAATACAAAGAGACTTCTTGTGGGGAGGTATAGGTGACAAATTCAAGTTTCATTTGGTAAATTGGTCCAAGGTTTGCATGTCGATGAAGGTGGGGGGATTAGGGGTAAGGAACTTGACTTAGTTTAATCGAGCTTTGTTAGGTAAATGGTTGTGGAGGTTTGCCAATGAGGGTGATGCATGGTGGAGGGAACTAGTGGAGGTTAAATATGATACGATGAGGGGTGGTTGGTGCTCCAAGGAAGTAGGAGGACCCTATGAGGTAGGAGTGTGGAAATGTATTCAAGGGGGTGAGATAATTTTAAGCAGCATGTGCAATTTGAGGTAGGAGACGGTTCTAGAGTGTTGTTTTGGCAAGATGTGTGGTGTGGGGAGTCACCATTGAAGATTCTATTTCCAGCCTTGTTCAATATCGCATGCGCAAAGGAGGTATGGGTGGAGGAGAATATGGATATAGCAAATGGTGCTATTCATTGGAATGTAATGTTTATTCGACTGTTCATAATTGGGAAATGGAAGAGGTTTCGCGATTTTTTGATTTACTATATTCCCAACAGGTTAGGCATGGTGGGGAGGATAAAATTTGTTGGATGCCTTCAAAGAGAGAGAATTTTGCGAAGTCATACTATCAAGTAAGGGTTAATTCAGCACCGACGGATGGTCCTTGGAAGAGTAAAGCATCTCCGAGAGTGACTTTTTTTGTGTGGACGGCAATACTAGGGAAAATATTAACTTTGGACAATTTACGTAAGAAGAACATTATAGTGACGGAGTGGTGTTGTATGTGCAAGAATAGTGATGAATCAATTGATCATTTATTATTGCATTGTGAGGTTGCTATAGAGGTATGGAACATGGTTTTTCAGATGTTTGGTGTTACGTGGGTGATGCCAGGTAGGATGAAGGAATGTTTGGGAGTTGGAGAGGTCAAAGGGGTAATCGTACAGTTATGCACATTTGGAGAATGGCTCCTCTGTGTGTAGTAATGTGATGCTTA
Organism: Corylus avellana; assembly: GCF_965113065.1. Taxonomy (NCBI): domain Eukaryota; kingdom Viridiplantae; phylum Streptophyta; class Magnoliopsida; order Fagales; family Betulaceae; genus Corylus; species Corylus avellana. The sequence goes on from NC_142491.1 coordinate 30,260,873, forward strand.
TAGAGAGAAAGGAATGCACGGAGTTTTGAAGACCGTGAACTTGGACTCATAGAGTTGAAGAAAATGGTGCTCCAAACATTGTTCTCATGGAGAGTAATGTGGCATTCGTCGCAAGCTTCAACGTTTGTGGAATTCTTAGACTTATGTGCTTCTTTTTAAGCTTAAAAGCATTTGTATACATGGGCTCTATTGTATACTTCTTGTATACATGGGTTTCACGCCCCTTTGCACTTTTATATACATTGATATTACTTATCAAAAAAAAAAAAAAAGATAATTGAGCTCTCCAACCAATCGACCAATCGACGGTATTTGCTAGGATCTGGAAATAGGTGTCCTTCATCATTCAAGAGTTTTAATTCGAATCCATAGGAGTATCAACGGGCAAAGCACCTAGCACTCGAGTCTCTTCAAGGATATCAAGTACATATTTCCCCTACTGGAAAGAATGGTTGAGCCAGAAGCAAGAGTGAGTCATCCAGGGAAAAAGCCAAATTGGCAGACCTATTGGGTTTGCCATGGAGATCCCAACAGTAATCTGTTGAATGATTGTTGCGGTCGCAGTGGGAGCGCTTCTTAGATTCCCAACTACCAAAGTGTCCACCTCCCCATGAGTTGCGTCCACTACGCGCATAACAGCCTCCTCATGGTCCACCAAAATTGCCATGAGAGGCAACAAGGGTAGAGCGCTCACCGGGACCAGAGTCCACATCAAAAAGGGTAGTGTGCTGAAGTTGGGAATAAACCTCATGAAGAGAGGGAAGATTGGAGCTACATAAGATTTGTGCACGGACAAGTTCATACTCGGACTTCAAACCAATGAGAAAGTGGACCACATCCATATCCTAGCACTGTTTCTCCATTTTTAGTGATAAAAGTTGTGAGCAGTGGATTCATGTTCCTCTCCTCGAAGACACCCATAACTTGAGAATAATATTCCACCAATTTCCGCTTATCTTGCTCAAGACCAACGTATTGTTTGCATACTTCATACATGCAAGTGACATTCTTGGCTCCATAATAGATAAGTTAGATATGTTACATACGCTCCCAAATGGCTTTTGTAGATCTAAGGTGCAACAGGGTAGTCCCAATACTAGGCTTTGTGCTAGAAAGCATGAAGGACATGATCATATTATCCTTCTTATCCCAAAGACTTACTGAGACAGCTGAAGAAATAGAAGTAGTTGAGGCGTCTGAGCTCGTATCAGTTGCCGATTTAGAAGATTTCGGTGTGTTAGATAAGAGGTGATCAAATGAGTCCTTCCCTCTCAAGAATATCTCTATTGATCAAGGCCAATAAATGCAATTCTTACTATTAAGCTTAATAGATGTCTAGGAGAAATTAAAGTAGACATGGAGGAGATTAGCTCAGGTCTAGTAGCCATACTATCAATCAACAAGTAGACAACTCAAAATTATAGTCAAAAGATCAAAAAACGACTTCAAAGCTCTGTCAAATGGGCTCAAAAACTGCTGAATTTGCTAAGAAATAGCAAGAACGGGCCAAAGATGTACTGAATTGAACTAAACCAACATGAACCAGCTGGAAGATACTGAGATTAAGGTTGCTCGGACCAAGTCTAAAGGCAAAAGGGAGTTGTTCAATTTGAAGAGCTCCATTAACTATGGCAATGCACACAAGTCCAACCGGCGAGGGAAAGGCAAGGCTCCCGTGCAGTAGCGCTGAGTTTCCTTTTGGGCTTCGGGTGGGAGGGTTTCCGGTCTTTGTGGGTTTGAGGGGTTTTTTTGATGGCTAGTATGGTAGTTGCTTTTGGTGGAGTTGGGTTTTCGTGGATCCCTTTTCTTGTTTTTTCTTTTCTTTTGTTTTTTTGTCCTTTTGTATACTTCTTGTATGCTTGGGGAGCCTATGCTTTTACAAAGCTTTCTTGATATTACCTATCAAAAAAAATGATACTCTGAATTGGCCTGAAAATCGTTTAACTGGCCCAAAATTACTCTTAACCAGCCGGAATATAATCATTACCGAACACCGGAGTTATAAACCGGCAGAATCAGTTTGTATCAGCCAAGATGAGTCACCGGCAGTTGTTGGATTGGGCTAGACCCGATATTATTCCCAGTTGAATGAGTGACCCAACAGTGACTAGACCGGGTCAAATGATGGTAACCAGGCTCAAGCAATGGAACACGACCCAAACCAAATCAACAAACAGCCCAACTGAGAAATAAAAGAACTAAGCCCAGCTAATAAACAAAGCCCAGCCTAACAAACAAGCCCAAGGTTTAATAAACTCGAACAAGGTTATTCGGATCCTGAATAGGGAAGAAGTAACACCCGTAGCCAAACAAGGCGCTTCCCTGTCAACTCTGATGAGTAATCCCTCTACCGCTGCTCAGAAACTCCCCGCGACCACTTCTACATTACTCACGGGATCTATCGCAGGCCATCCAACTATAAAAACACCAAAACCAACCATCAATGACCGCTGTGAAATACAAGAGTTCCCAAAAAGCACCATCAACCGCCACGAAACATTGTGATTCAACCAAGAATAAACACAAAAAGTGCTGACTAACCAACACAATTGGCCTGAATAAATTTTTCATGTCAGTTAATCATCAAACCCAGCAGTCATTGAATTGGTTCTGCTGTTCCACTACCACAATGCTGACGAAAACGATGGTGATGAAGATTACCGGCCACCACGTCATCTTCATACACCTTCCAACATTATACAAATGCTAGAATCGAAAAACCCATGTCACAGCAACCCGGAAGCAACAATGATGAAAACCAGGGAGAAGAAGAAAAAGAAAAACAATAAAAAATGTGAAGAATCGGTTCACCAAAAACAAGGGAATATTCAAATTCTACACTCTAATACCATGTTAGTAGAAGATTTTGTATGAAAGGAGCCAATTTTTCTACAAAATGAGGAATATTCCTGAGAATGACGGTTGGTACTTAGGACACCTATTCTGTACACCTCATGTAAGTTTTCTTCCAGAATATTACAGAATGCATTCAAAAAAAGCAAAGCATATGGAAGAGGAACTTTTACAAACACTTGATCATCCGAAGAGGAACACTAAAAGGAAGCCTAGACGTCCATAAGTTTGATTATGTGATCAATATTGGTTGATTTTAGTTGTAGTTTTGTGTCTGAACACAAGTATTTTCTTGAGTTTTTTCAATTTTTATGTAATAAGTCATGTGACTATTTAATTAGTTATATGAACACCAGTAAGTCTTGTGACTTTTTAATTAGGCATGTGATCACTGCAAGACAAATTTAGAACCTTTAGGCTGGATTTGAAGTCTTAGCTACGGCAACAACTTATTACCTTATTTAAGAGTTGTTCTCAAGTAGTAACAGCAGCTTTTTTTTTCTAGAGAATTGAATCAATTTTCAGCCAACATTTGCGCTTTTTCTCTCCATTTGGATTAGTGATTGAGTTTGGGTGTTCTTACTAATTTGATAGTTTGAACTAGCTCTCTGATTTCCCTTCTTAAACTCTCTTTTTCTCTTAAAACATATTTGAAATTGTATCAGTTGGTATCAGACCAAGTTCTGATCCAGAGGAATTGAGTGGGGATTTGGGGTATTTTCTCTAAGGATTTTCCAGATGCCGCCAAGGAGAAGGAATCAACCTCGTGGACCAGCTCCTCCACCAAATCAGAATGCTGCATTTGATCAACAAGAGGTCGGTATGATTGAAGATTTAAGAAGGCGGATTGGTATGATGGAAGATTTAAGAAGACAAATTGAAGCTTTATCCCCACGCGTTGCGCAAAGACAGGATCCTTCTCAAGATGGCAACAAAGATGAGAGGGATGACTATCAACATGAGGAATTTGAAAATCCTTTTCATGTGAACGCTCCAAGGAGACCAGCACCTATTCCCTTTGATGAGAGGCGTCGGGATGGTGGATTTAAGGTAAAGATTCTTGAATTCAACAGTGTTCTAAATGGTGAAGGGTTTATTGATTGGTTGTCCACAGTTGAGAGTGTTTGACTTGGGGTATTCTTCGCAAGCTTCAACGCTTGCGGAATTTATAGATCTCTGTGCATCCTTTTCAGTTTAAAGCTTGTGTAGTGGGCTCTTTTGTATACTTCCTGTGTACACAGGTTGCACCCCTTGCGCTTTTTAATACATTGACTTTACTTATCAAAAATTAAAAAGAAGAAGGTGAATCTTGTTGCAGCGAAGCTACGGGGAGAGCCTTGGTTTTGTGGGATCAGCTTATTATGACACGTCAAAGACAAGGCAAACCTAAGATATCTGATTGGGAGAAGACGCGTATGAAGCTTAGGGTGACGTTCCTGCCATATAATTACACAGTTAATGTATCAAAGATTGCAAAATTGTCAACAAAGGTGCAAATCTGTTGATGATTATACACTGAAGAATTTTTTGAGCTTGTTCTTCAAATTGAGTTGAATGAAAGTGGGGAGCAAAAAGTGGCACAGTATACTGGTGGATTGTGAACCAGCTTGCAAGACGTGTCAAGCCAGCAAGATATTTGGAATGTTTCACAAGCATAACAGTGTGCTAAGGCTGCTGAAATTCAGTAAGGAAGGGGACCAAACAGGGCAGTCCACAGCCAGTCCAGTTCAGGTCATATGGTTGCTTCTGGAGGTAAATCACAAAAATCTAATGCAGGAATCCATTCCACAAGAATTGGACTTCAAAAGGACAGATCAATACACCTCAACTAAGACAAAATATTGGGTCATCCAATTCTAAACCCCAAACCAGTAGTGCAACAATTAAGTATTACAATTGTGGAGAAATAGGACACAAGTCTTCTATTTGTCAAAAAGCAATTGCTTATAGATGATTGTCTAGAAGAAGAAGAGCTGCAAGAAGATGAGTCTTTGCTATGACGAGGAAGATGAAGAGGCAGTGGTCAGAGGCAATGATGGTCCGTGCCTTATCATGCGAAAGGTTCTTATAACACCGTGATACAAGGATGATAATGATTGGCACTGACCAAGTGTGTTCCAGATCACTTGCACTATTTCCAGGTGTGTTTGCAAGTTAATCATTGATAGTGGAAGCTGTGAAAATATCATCTCTCAAGAGGCAATCACCAAGTTGAATTTGAAGGTTGAGACACATCCTCAGTCCTAAAAACTTACTTGGTCTAAGAAAGGCAGTGAGATAAATGGTATTGCCTTAGTTGACTTATCCGTTGGAAGTAGAGACTTTGATAAGGTGTGGTGTGATGCAGTATCTATGGATGCAAGTCATATCCTATTTGGTAGCCCTGACAATTTGCTAATAAAGTAATTCATGATGGCTGGAGAAACACATATACCTTCTACAAAGAAAAGACGGAAATAATTTTGGTCCCATCAAAAGAGGAAGTTACACTAAAACCTAAGCAAGGGGAGGGTGTTAATTTTCTCCCAATGGCCAAATTTGAGGAGTTGGAAGAAAACTTAGTACATGTCTTACTGGGAAGTAATCCTTTTTTTTTTATGTCGGAGAACCTCTCCAAGGAAAGGCCCTTCGGACCCATACCTGCAGAGTAAGCCCCGGTCCCGTGCACCGCATCCTCGAAAGTTTTCTTACACGAAACTGATTAAATCCCTGGCTTTTCACCAGGGGGTGTGGCCCCAGAAGATTGTTTGCACCCATGAGGTGTTGAACCTTGGACCTTGAAGGGATGATACCTCAAGACCAAGGCCTCCACCACTTGGGCCAACCCTTGTGGTTTGGGAAGTAATCCTAAGCAATGGGATCAGGTTCTCATGCAGAATTTGCTTATAACCGATTAAGGGACAGGTCATCGAAGATGAATCCATTTGAGATTGTCTAACATTTTAGATCTGGATCCCTTGCCATTGAAGGCTCATGTAAGCTGTAAAGCTGAAGAAGTGGTGGAACACGTGAAGCATATTCATGAAACCGTCCGAAAACATATAGTAGACAGAGATAGATTAGGGCTGACCAAAGACACCTAGTTTTTAAAGTTGGTGACTAAGTGTGGGCTGTTTTAACTCAAGACATGTATCCAACAGGTGAATACAAAGTTAAATGCAAGAAATATTGGTCCTTGTGATGTGTTAGAGAGAATTAATGGCAATGCCTATAGGTTGAAGCTGCTTAGTCATATTAAAACCTTCGACATTTTCAATGTATGCCACTTGATTCCATACCATAGAGATTCTACAAGCGAGGATGATGCTAACTCGAGGGCAAGTTCTCCCTCACCTGGTGGGACTGATGCAAAGCATATGGAAGAGGACTTTTTACAAACACTTGATCATCTAAAGAGAAAAACTAAAAGGAAGCCTAGACTTTTATAAGTTTGATAATGTGATCAATCTTGGTTGATTTTAGGCTTTTAGCTGTTGTTTGATGTCTTTAACTTAAGTATTTTCTTAAGTTTTAAATTTTTACATAAAAAGTCATGCGACTTCTTAATGAGTCTGTGACCACTACTAAGTCTTGTGACTTTTTAATTAGGCATGTGACCACTGCTTGACAGATTTAGAACCGTAAGATCAGATTTGAATTAGTGGTTGTGATCATGTCTTAGCTAGGGCAGCGACTTATTGTCTTATTTTAGAGTTCTCTCATGTTGTAAAATCAGCTTTTTTTCTAGAGAATTGAATGGACTTTCAGCCAACATTCATGGCTTTTCTATCCCCTTGGCTTAGGGATTGAGTTTGGGTGTTCGTGCTAATTTGATAGCTTGAACTAGCTCTCTGATTTCCCTTCTTAAACTCTTTTGTTCTCTCATTCATATTCAGAATTACATCATTTAACTTCTTTATTTAACCCTTTTTGTTTCCTTTTAATTTTTTCTCTTCGCCATTGCTCTCCCAATAGATCGGAATGATCTGGTTATATGAACTTCAAAGTTATTTTGTCAATCTCATTGCCTACATTTTCTGAAGTTGAAATCTAATATCATTGTTAGAGAATGTATCGACAGGTGATAAAGTGACACTGATGATAACTTAAGGTATATCTATCTGCTATTTTCACTTTCTCTGCCCATTACCAGGAAAGGGAGAATTATACCTTAGGAGGAAGAGAATTGCCAGCTTTCTCACAGCCCATTGTGTCTACTGGTGCATCCTCAGCAGACCTAATTTTGCGAATCCCTTCAAGGACTTTTTCCCAGTTGGGCGGTGGTTCACCTGTATTAAACGAAATAAGTCATTTACCATCCAGGCCAACAGCAATAAAAACATATTTCACCTTAAAAGCAAGATTCCATTTCTTTGTAATATGTGATACTACCATAAAAATGGGAGATGATATGACATATTTACCCTTTATACAGTTAGGGTTAGATTTATGAGGGACAAAATTTAAGATCCTCGTTCTACTTACATGCTCAACCTGCATTCCATGAGATTTTATGCAGCCCATAGATTCACTAGTATCAATTGTGGAGGCCACTGAAATTCATTAAAACGGTCCAATATCACAAGCACCAGCTGGTATCAAAAACCATGATACAAGAAAGGCACTGTTAAAGAACTTCCTTAGTCAACTGATTGTAGCCCTAAAAATTAGTTTTTGGCTGTTAACCACAATATTACAGTTTTTGGCCCATAGATTGCCTAGTATCCATGGTGGAGGCCACTGAAATTCATTAAAACAGTCCAATATCACAAGCACCAGCTGGTAGCAAAAACCATGATACAAGAAAGGCACAGTTAAAGAACTTCCTTATTCAATGCATCAGATAATAAGTATATCATCTGCGAACAGGTGGGATATTTTCAGATGGCAACGTTAAGGATGTCTACCCAGATCCTGATAAATAACCCCCAACATTGCTCTAGAGAACATCCTACTGAAAGCGTCCATGACAATCACAAAAAGAATGGTTGAGAGAGGAAAGCCTTGGCGTAGGCCCCAAGAACTACCAAAGAAACCATACAGGATACCATTAATCAAGATGGAAAAGCAGGCCGTTGAAATACAAGCAGATCAATTACATGCTTAATGAAAAAAAAAAAAAAGCTTGACTTGTAGATATATTATCAATCCATATAGAAATAGGAACTTGGAAGAATCCAGTAATCAGTCTGATTAGAATCCAGAAGTCAGGGTCTATGAACTATAGCATTCTGACAAGATTACGGATACTTGATGATGCAATTATCAAAAACATCTTTTTGGAATGATTGAATGTACAATAGGGATACTCAAAACACAAACACTTTCTAGGTGAAGTCACCTGCTACTGCATAGTCTCCCTAAAACCATTTATTTTTGAACAGAAATTACTTAATAAAAGTCTTCTCATTTAGCTGCTATTTTCAAAAGGCAATTAGCAAACTATACTGCTTTTGAACATACCTATAGGTCTGATTGAAGAAGGAACTTCAGTTTCCACCAGAAGCACGTCTGAGGCAGGAGTTGACTTCCCTGCAGAACTGTTTCTATGAGAAAAAAATTCAGTATATTTGAGTGTCCATGTGTGTGTCCATGCACGCGAGAGAGAGAGAGAGAGAGAGAGAGAGGGGGAGTTCCACATGCACAGAGTGCCCATGACAAACAAACTCATTCACACAGTCCTACATTGCACGAATTTAAGAATCCTAAATATCACCTTTTCTTATTTAGAAAAATAGCTCAAAATATATGTTAAAATTGCCTTATCAATGACTTATCAAAAAAAAATTGCCTTATCGATGAAGATGTATTACCATTCTAGAAGAATCATTCAAAAGCAGGATCCATAAAGAATATTTCTATAAACATAATCTAATCTGCCAAATCGAAATTCAACACCGTTAGAATGTGGTATGCAGTATGCTTGATACACATTGTTGGCCACTCACTAATAGCATATCCTTTTGAAACTGATGGTTCTTGACAATCATAAGCATCCATCATCTAGGTTTGGGATTGAAAATCCAGTTCCAATAAGTCAATATCTAGTGGATTACATTAAGTATAAAACATTTCATATCAAGATTATGAACTAATAATTTACTGGCATTTTTTTTTAATAAGTAAATGAATCTCATTAAAAGCACAAAGAGGTGCAACCCTAATAAACAAGAAGTATACAAGAGAAACCCAAAAAAAAAAAAAAAAGAACAAAAATCGAAACATTGAGAAAAATTAGAAAAATAAGGGCTATCATTTTTTTTTTTTTTTTGACAAGTAATAATGTATTAAAGAGCCCAGAGGGGCGCAACCCAAGTACACAGGAAGTATAGAAGAGAGCGACTAAGCTGGGGAGAGAGAAGAAGAGAACAAAAAGAGGAAATTAGGAAAATTAATCACTGTAGGAGCAAGCCAGCCTACAGTCCAAGTGAAGAGAGTGTACAAAAAGAAATGAACAAGGTCCTCAAGGTTCCTCGCCGAATCCTCGAAACATCTCGCATTTCTCTCCTTCCAAAGGCACCATAACAGGCAAAGGAGAGTCATCTTCCAAACCACTGCACTACTAGATCTCCCGCCCGACCACCAACTGGCAAACAAATCCTTGACACTTCTAGGCATAACCCAACACAAATTGAAGCGAGAGAAAATAACCTCCCACAACTTGCGCGCAACCCCACAATGAAGAAATAGATGATCCACAGACTCCCCATCCGTTTCACACATACAGCAACAATTAATCACCACAATACCTCTCTTCCGAACATTATCCAACGTGAGAGATTTCCCAAGGGCAGCCGACCAAGCAAAAAAGGCCACTCTCATAGGAGCCTTAGTGCGCCAAATACTTTTCCGAGGAAAGTGATTGGACTCTTTTGAGACAAGCATCCTAAAAAAAGAGCGAACCTCAAACTTCCCTTTTCTTGAAGGGGTCCACCACATCCGATCCTCCCCTTCCCCACGAATCGAAGACGAATACAAGAGCGAGAAGAGGGAGGCTAAGACCATCTCCTCCCAATCATGAATTCTATGGGTAAATGTAACATTCCAGTGAACCATACCATTAGAACACTCCCGAATATCCGCAATGGAAGCATCCCTATTGCTAGCAATGTTGAAAAGACCGAGATAAGCTTCCTTGAGGGACATCTCGCCACACCAAGTATCCTCCCAAAATTTGACTTTCACCCCCAATCCAGGATCAAATCTAAAGTGGCTCTGAAACAACCCCCAACCCTTACAAATGTGTTTCCACAACCCCACCCCATGCGTTCCACGAGGAACTTTAGAACGCCAACCACCCCAATCCACCCCATACTTTGCCACCAAAATACTTCTCCACCAAGCTTCTTCCTCATTTGCAAATCTCCATAACCATTTCCCCAAAAGAGCTTGATTAAAAAGGCACAAACTTCGAATCCCTAGACCACCCTCAGCTATCGGAGAACAAACCTCTTTCCAACTGACTAAATGTAACTTAGGCTCGTCATTGAGACCCCCCTATAAAAAATCCCGTTGGATCTTCTCAATGCGATTCGCCACAGAAACAGGAATGGGGAACAGAGACAGGAAATAGGTGGGGAGATTGGATAAGGTGCTCTTGATGAGAGTGAGTCTCGCCCCCTTGGACAGATACGAGCGCTTCCAAGGGGCCAACCTTCTAGCAATCTTCTCCAACAAATCATCCCAAATAGCCAAAAGCTTGAACAAAGCCCCTAGCAGAAGACCCAGATACCTCAAGGGCAAAGAACTAGTGCCACAACCCAGGATACCAGCCAACTCCCCTGTCACCACCGAACCTCCGACTGGGACCAAGACAGATTTGGCCCGGTTTACTTTTAACCCTGAGACCGCCTCAAAGCCAATAAGGAGAGCTTTAATAAATCTAACTTGGTCAGGAGTAGCCCCACAAAAAACAAGCATATCATCAGCGAAGAGAAGGTGAGAAACAGTTACCCGCTCAGGCACTCTAGCACCCACATAGAAGCCATTGATGAAACCCCTATTGATGGAAGCATTAATCATCCTACTGAACGCCTCCATGACCATGATGAACAAAAAAGGCGAAAGAGGATCACCTTGTCTCACCCCACGCGAACTCCCAAAGAATCCGGAGGAAGAGCCATTAGTCAACACTGAAAACAGCACCGACGAGATACAATGCTCGATCCATTTACACCATTTCTCGCCAAAACCACCTCCTTAGCAAATAGATTAAAAACTTCTAGTTCATGTGATCATAAGCCTTCTCCATATCCAGCTTACACAAGGGCTATCATATGCCGCTATCCATGTATGAAGAGATTTGAACATGACATGCTTTAGCTCTTCTACCGAAATCTCAAGAGAGCACCTTGCATTCCGCTCTCTCGATATACACCACATTAAGCACAAAGGTGTCATCCTCCAAGCTTCTAAAATGTTACAACTTTCCAACTTTTTTTTTACCTCTCCAATGTGCCAACTCTATTGCCCTTCTAGGCATGACCCATTCTACACCAAGAATCAAAGCTCATAATTCTCTTGCCACTTCACAATGAAGAAGAAGATGATCTATGAACTCCCCACTCGTTTTGTACATACAACACCAATCCACCACTAGGACTTCCTCTTCCTCGAATTATCCATAGTCAATGTCTTCCCTAATGCCACTATCCACACAAAGAACGCCACTCTCGAATGAGTCTTAACTCTCTAGATACTCTTATAGGGAAATGGAGAACCAACAGGAATAGACAATGCATGATAAAACGACCTTACTTCAAACTTTCACCTATTGGGTGGGATCCAACATATTATATTATCACCACTTTGTCTCAATATGAGAGAGTACATAAATCCAAGAACACAGTAACCAATTCCACCTCCCAATCCTACATAGGTCTAATAAAAGATAAATTCCACTAAATATTTTCATTAGAAAACTGCACATGATCCGCAACCCATGCCTCCTTACATCGCGCATTGCTAAACAATTTCGGAAAAGTTGCTTTCAGGGCTGTGCCACCCCACAAATGATGTCAAAACCTGATCTTGGGCCCATCTCCCACTTCATATCTAACAAATCTTGAAAAAACCCTCCACCCCGTCCTTATTTATTTCCACACACCCCACTACCTCCTTAGAGCACCAACTTCCACTCATGCTATCATACTTGGTTACCACCGCCAATCTCCACAAAGCCTCCCTCTTCATAGCATAACGCCATAACCATTTTCCCAGAAGAACTAGGTTAAGAAGAATCAGATTTCTTACTCCCAAATCACCAGTTAGCATTAGAGAACAAATCTTCGACCAATTGACTTTCTTAGGGATAAATGAAATAAAAGTTGCATTGATGCTCTTCTTTCTAGCAACTTTTAAGCGTTTATATTACTTAGAAAAGCAAAATCAACTGCAATTGTAATTTATAAAGAAAATTTATTGTTTTCAAAATGCAAACCATGCCACACCTAAGAGATTTTGCCCAAGTCTATGCAATTCATATTGTACACGTCGTAAATCTGGAGAATGTAAGGCTTAAACAAAGTGATATGCAAATTAATAAAAATATAAGAAAAGTTCAGCTTACTCAAAACAGCCAGTATATGCCACCCTCCCTTGACCTCTAAATACAATCTTCTTCTTTTTTTCTTTTTTCAATACTCTTCTAATTAAGGTAAACCCCTATCTGCAAAAGCCAAAACATTACCCCCGCTGCTGTTTACTTAACAAAAGAAAAAAGAATATTCACACACAAAATATATACATATATTGTGCCAAAACATTATCCCCACTGCCCTTTACTTAACAAGAGAAACAAGTTTTTTTTTTTTTTTTGGATAAGTAAGAGAAAAAATAATACACACACACATACACTCAAAACAAATACATATATGTGTTTGTGTGGGTATTCTTCAATTGTTTACTGTAACACCTATCATTTCTTTTTGTTCCCTTATCTCCCCATCATAATTCCCTCCTTTAATAACTTCACTTGCAACACCACTCATTTGACATGACTGAGTCAACTTCCTAGCAACTAGATAAACTCTGAGTTGATCTTCATATTAAACAATGGATAAATCCCTGTGGCACTTCAGGTATTAAATTTCTCAGACATGGAAACTTTCAATAACAATTCCAACTTGGTCATCAAGCTGGAATTATCAATGAATTCAAGATTATGACAAACTGCCTTGACTATTTATTATATCACATTAGGGAAATAGCTCATAAACAAACAGCTAGCCAATTAAGCATCAATCATGTAACAGGAGTTGAAGAACTTAGAGTGCTCGATCAACTTTGAAGCTAGGAGTCGTGGCTCTAGCCGGGGCAAAAGCAAGAAGGCTCTTCTTGTTATGTAATCTTGTTCAGGGTTTGTGGACTGGTTTTTGTTGGGTTGTTTGGTGTTTGGGATTTCTTGCTTTTCTTTGTTTTTTTCTGTTTTGCATCCTTTTTGTATACTTCATGTGTGCTTAGGGGTGCCTACACTTTTTATAAAATTTAACCAAAAAAAAAATCAATCATGTAACTAAATAGCAGGTCATCAAATATCTTTCCAAAGTCTCTTTCTTTTCTTTTCTTTTGTTGAAACTATGCTGAATACAATCAACTTAAATGGATACAAACGGTCATCAAGCTACATCTCTATCTTCCTCTGTAAGCAGGAGTTCATGCTCACAAGATAGCATAAAACATCATCTGTTATACAGGACTCAAGAAAATCAAATGTAAGGATTGGAAAAAGAGGTACTTACTCAACCGAAAAGATCCATTCGCTCTTTTGTACGCAAATTCTTCAATGTCTGGTAGGCCACACAGCTGCATAGACCAAGCTGATCAAGATATTAATAGCGCTTCTTTAAGGATTATTATTCAGAATTTTAGCATTAAGCAGATTCAAAGCTCAATATTGGGCTTAACCGTACATCACTCATTCTGTAAGTGGTTAATAATTTTGTCACAGTATAAGCAGTTAAGCGAAGTTGAAAACCAAGTAGTAGAACAAGCTCTAGTGGTCCTCAGCTGCCTAGCAAAATAACCAAGAAAATCTATAGCCGTCTAGCCAAAAGAATGAAATGACCATGCTGCAAAGCAATGAAAATAGGCTCCATCTGTTCATTTAATTTATAGAAAATGTTTTATAGAATAGTTGGATTAAGGCTTAGTAAAGTTGCGTTGCACAATTTCTGAAGAGACAAAGCAAAATTAACTGTAAGGCAAAGAAAATAAAAGATTTCAAAAATTTGAAACAATTTGGAATCATATTCTCACTCAGGGCATTATTATTGGAAAATGTTATCACTCAAGACAAATACTATCTACATGCACAGATCACCTTTAGAAGATATTAGAAAGGAAAAAAGGACACTAGACTGGTTTGGTTGAGCTACATTATATCTTCCATTTTGCTCTAAAGTCAGTACATTGTGCTATATCAGAGGAGACAAGCTTTGCAACAATTTTAATCCACATTCCTTTAGGCCTTTCTCTTGGACTTGCAGTGCCTTCAACTTAAGTCATTTCATTATCATCGAATGCAATTATTAGAAGACCTCCCACTTCATACATTTCAGAAGGGACACTTAATTGGTCAGAAACATATTTACAGCAAATAACAACTTATCACTTGTAACACCTTAGATCCATCCTAGGGTAATTCTGTGGTGTTTGTTTGCTGTCTTTGTTATTTCTTTTATTGAGTGGTAATTTGTTTGTTTAATTATTTTAAATTTCGTTTGTTTCCTAGATGAATTTGTTAGACTGAAAACGGCTTATAAAGGATCTAAAATAGTGTTAAACCAAAAAAAACTAGGAGAATCTGGCCAGCCTTATCTTCCAAAGAAGGAAAGATTTTTCTTTTTCAAAATAAGCCCTAATTTGTGCGCCAACTCCCTCCTATTTTCTAGGAGTTTGTTTCCAAAATATATTTCGAAAAGGAGAGTCAGTTTGACAAGGAAACTAACCCCATTGAAAAGGAAAAAAAAAAAAAAAAAAAAAAAAAAAGCAAACCCATTTCACATAAATACTGAATCAAATATCAAACAACTAAAAAAAAGTGTTTGAATTAAAAAAGTAAGTAATATTCTCACTTTGCCGTTTTGAGGTTTGGCTTCATGCTCCTCTTCTTGAACATCTATAGTCCTTTTCACTCTCTTTTTCCTCATAAAAACTCGAAGTTCTGGTACAGAAGAAGTGCCATTAGAAGATTCAGAACCTGGAGTTTATCCAAAAATCAATAGCAGTGAAATAGGAATGAGATTCCATTGGAATAGGATGAATAATGTACGTAAGAGAGGCAAAGTTTATATTTTTGTGAGAGAAAGTTCTTTTTTTTTCTTTTCTTGTCCACACAATGACCTGGGATTGGCTCTGAAGCGCGAATTTCAGTTTTGGATTCGAGGGGTTTGGAAGAGAATCTTGTTTTGGGTCTCGACATGCTCCTGAATAAGCTGGTTCGCTCAAAACCAACGGAAACTGGAACGGTGAAAAAGCGACAGCCGAAGAGAATAAGGGACATTTGGGTCTCGTTTGATAACGTTTTTATGGAAAATTTCTTTACTTTTTAAAAGAAAAAGCAAAGGTAGTAACAAACAACTTCAAACACAAAACATTTACAAAACACTTAAAATTACTTTCACCTTTTGTCACATCAAAACACTTTTTCAACTAAAATACAAAAAACACGTTCTAAAAAATGTTATCAAACAAACCCTTGGGTTTTTGGAGGGACAGAACCATAATGCCGTAATACGCTTATTATTATTATTTTGGGAGTAATTACCTTTTGTCCATCTGAAGTACAATGTCAGGACACTTTCTTCCTATGAAACTACTAACTATGACACCTGATCCCATTAAACTACCATCTTATAACAAAAAGTCACATTTCATCAGTCAAATAGGTTAAAATTGACGGTCAACGGTAATATGCAAGTCATGTGTCATTTTAAATTTTTTTTCTTTCACTTTTGCCCTCACTTCAAACAAATAAAGTTAATATATTTAGAGAGTATAAGCATCATTTTCTTGGTCTGAAGTGAGGGCAAAAGTGGAAAAAAAAAATTTAAATGGCATATGACTTGCACATGACCGTTGACCGTCAATTTTAACCCATTTGACTAATAGAATGGGGCTTTTTGTCATAAGATGGTAATTTAATGGGCTCAGGTGTCATAGCTGGTACTTCATGGGAAAAAGTGTCAAGGTACTGTAGTTCATGGGAGCAAAAGATAATTACCCTTATTATTTTAAGAAAACGTTAAAGAAAAAACTTTGTGATCATTTATATATAAGGAAAAATATAAAATGGCCCTCAAACTACCAGTCATTTGTAATTTAGCCCCCCAATGTTTAAAATGTAATAAAGTAGCCCCAAAACTACCAACTAATTGTAATTTGGCCACTCCGTTAAGTAGCACTGTCAAAATGGATGGAAAATGCAAAATGAAGTTGTTTTGTTGGGGTAAAGTTACTAAAATACCCTTTTTAAAAAAAATCAAATTAAAAAAAAAAAAAAAAAAAAAAAAAAAAAAACCACTAAACGTTGTCTTTCAAGCAACAAACCCCCTTCCACAAAACGTTGTCGTGTTGATTTTTTTCTCAAGCAAAGAACCCCGTTTCTTATTTAGAGTCGCTTGATCAAGTTTTGCCGTGGACTTCACCTTTTGAGAATTTGGTGAACTGTATCCCTCTTAAAGAATTTCACAAGAATCTCTTATTGGGGATTGTAGTGCTTTTGGTGGTCCCTGCTGAGTTTGTTCTTGTTCTGGAATTTCTAGGTGTGTAGATCTTGAAGCTAGCCCAGATTTTACCGCTTATGTAGAAGGATATATATGTTGCACGGCTTCAAGTTTTCCAATAAATAACCCCCCCGTCCAGCAGCTACTTCCTCTTCTTCATCAGCGACTTGTTTCTTTCATGTGCAATTTGTTCCTTTCAAGATTTCAATTCATCACGCCGTCAAATTTTTTTTTTTTTAAAAAAAAAAAAAAAAAAAAAAGAGCCCACTAAACGTTGTCGTTTTGCTTTCAAGCAACAAAACCCCTTCCACAAAACGTTGTCGTGTTGATTTCTTTCTCAAGCAAAGAACCCCGTCCAACAAATAACCCCCGTCCAGCAAAAAGAACCCCTCGTCCAGCAGGTATTGGATCTTTTTCGTTAGCAACTTGTTCCTTTCACGTGCAATTTGTTCCTTTCAAGATTTCAGTTTGATTTCAATAGGCCAACTCCTTCAGATTTCAACAGATTTCAGCAAACGAAAGAGCCCCTTCTAGCAGATTTTAGTTTGTGACGCACTTCGCCTCACCTGCAATTTATTTAGCCAACCCATTAAACTCGCAAAAAACATATAAGTCGTGGGGGAAAAGATGTCTTCCTTTCAAGATTTCGGCTACTGAAGGTTTAACACTAAATTTAATTGAATTTTCCTATTTTTTAGGGTTTGTGGAGTTCTTTCTCGATGGGTTTAGGTTCTCTTTATTGATGTTTTGATTTGGGTGAAGGGAAATTGATTTTATGGTGAAAGGAAAATGATGTGGGTCCCTTTATTTTTTGTTATTTTCAGTATATTTTTTGGGGGGTTTTGGTTCTGCTTATTGTCTTATGTGTTTCACGCATAGGGGTCGATGGGTAGGTATAGTTTTCCCTTTTTTTTGTGGTTCCGTACGTGAATTAAATACTACTTTATTTCATTAAAACCCATCAATTCATTTACTAAAACTCCATTTGTGCTTGTCATCAGACACCATCAAAATTTAGTGACTTCATAAAGAGCAAACAATGAATATAGATGTCCCTCTTTGCCAATTATAATACATATGATGTATTTCTCGAAGCTAGCATATATATATATATGAAGTCACAAAATTTTGATGGTGTCTGACGCATGCACAAAGGAAGTTTTAGTAAATGAATTGATGGGTTTTAATGAAATATATATATATATATAATATTTTATTGAGTTGTTAATTTTCTTTATTTCTTTGATTGTTTAGGATGACTACACGAGAGTTTGTATTTGAAGTGCATTACGGTGGTAAGATTAATAGGGGGTTTACATGCGGATACGTGGGGGGTGGGGTAGATGTGTATGATGAGAAGTTTGACGAGGATAAGTTGTCATTTTTTGAGATTGAGGGTATAGTAAAAAAATATGGATACAAGTCAGGGGATCTTGTGTATTACGTACACCCAGGTTGTAGTATCCAGAGTGGTCTGAAATTAATTTCATCTGACTATAATGTGTTGGAAATGGTTGATACACATGTAGGGGCACTAGTTATAACGTTGTACCTTGTTTCATTTGACGAGCCTAGAGTTAATGATGATGAATATGAAGACGATAATGATGATAATGATGGTGAATATGGTGAAAATAGTAGGATTGATCGAGATGATCCTTATTGGGAAGAGATGTTAGAACCGGACTTGTTTGATGAAGATAACAACCTTCCTAGGCCATCCATGGAAGGGGACATTGTTGAGGATGGTGAGCTATGTTTGGGAAGAGCCAGGCCCGGCACTGTAGCTGGAACGGCACTGTTCCAGCTACAGTGCCAACTGACACGTGGCAGCAGAAATTGATTTTTTATCTCTTTTTTTTTTAAAAATCAAAATATTAAAAAAAAAAAAAAAAAAAGTGGGGGGAACGCTGGGGTGGTTCCAGCCACCCCTTGGCCAAAATGGGGTGGCCGGACCACCCCATTTTTGGCCAAGGGGGTGGCTGAGCCACCCCTGGCCGATCTGGGGGTGGTCGAACCACCCCCGTGGCCAAGGGGGTGGTCCGGCCACCCCCTTGGCCAAAAAAAAAAAAAAAAAAAAGAAGGGAACCAGTGCATTTGGGGGTGGCCGGACCACCCCCAAGGGGCTGGGGGTGGTTTTGGCCACCCCCACCCCATCTTTCCCCTCTGTTTTCTTTTTTTTTTTTTTTTTTAATATTTTGCTTTAAAAAAAAAAAAAAAATTAAGATGAAAAAGTTGCCACGTGTCAGTTGGCACTGTAGCTGGAACAGTGCCGTTCCAGCTACAGTGCCAGGCCATTCTCTTGGCAAACATAGTTGTGGTGTTCAGGGTGATGAGGATGGTAATGGGGGTGAGGATGGGGAGGAGGATAATGATGATGAGGAGGAGAATGATGAGGAGGCGGATGGTGATAATCAAAATGTAAATGCAGAGAGAACAATAATACAAGTTAGTGGAATGGGAGAATGCTATGGTGATGAGGTTAATGATGATGATGCATAATCAAACATGGCACGAGGTGACATTCTTGTATCCCCTCCCAGAAGTGATGAGGAGAATGAGGTTGATTCTCTTGCCACATGTGTAACTAAGCGACCAGAGTTTCAACAAACTGACATGTACAACCCACAGTTGAGTAATAGACAAAGATTTCCCTCAATCAAAGTCTTTAGAGAAGCTATTAGAGAGAACGATATAAGAAATGGGAAGGATATAAGGTTTAAAAAGAATTACATGGCCAAATGTATTGTGGTATGTAGGGATCCAGGTTGTAGGTATCGGGTTTACAGTTGTAAATGTAAAGATGAGGAGTCATTTGAAATTAGATCAATACAGGCCAAACACACTTGTACAAGGAAGCATAGGAATTCGACTGTGAAATCATCCTGGATTGCTGATAAACTGATTGACAAGTTTAGAGCACAACTTAACATGCTGTTGAAGGCAATTCTTGGGGAAGTCAAAGATAAGTGGGGTGTTGATGTTAATAATTGGCAAATGTATAGGGCTAGAAGAATTGCAAAGGAAATGATTCAGGGCAAAGAAAAGTTTCAATACTATAGGCTTTGAGATTATTGTGAGACAATTAGACAAACGAACCGAGGTAGTTGTGTGATGATGAAGGTTGATAGACCTTTTCCTAACCATCCAGCATGTTTCCATAGGTTGTATTTCTCTTTTGTTGCCATGAAGAAAGGTTTTTGAGCTGGTTATAGGCCTATCATTGGGTTAGATGGATGTTTTTTGAATGGGACTTATATGGGACAACTTTTGCCTGCCATTTCGAGGGATGGCAATAATAATATGTACCCAGTGGCACTTGCAGTTGTTAAGGCAGAAACCAAAGACAGTTGAATATGGTTTCTTAAGACTTTGCTATCAGATCTTGGCATCTCTCCTGCACAAGGATGGACATTTATTTCTGATCGTCAAAAGGTAATATATTTTAAGTTCATTATGTTTCTTTGTTTTTGTTTTTTGTTGTTTTCATCAAAAGATAACCAATTTTTTTTTTATTATTGTGACCGACTGTAGGGGCTGCAACCAGCTTTTGATGTGGTGCTTCCCGGGGGTGACCATGGTTTTGTGTAAGGCATTTGTATGCGAACTACAGAGACGTGGGTCATCGTGGTCTTGCATTGAGGGACAAGTTATGGGCTGCGGCTGCAACATACACTGAAGCTAAATTCCATAAGGAAATGGATGAATTGAAGCTTATAAGCCAAGATGCATACAACTATTTGTCAAAGATTGACCCAAGCTCATGGTCCAAGGCTTGGTTCAATACATTCCCCAAGTGTGATCTACTTGTGAACAACCTGTGCGAGTGCTTCAATGCTTACATTAAGGAGGCGTGTGACCTGCCCATCATATCCATGCTGGAGATGATAAGGAAGAAGTTGATGAAGAGATATCAAACAAAGAGGGATGACATCCGCACCATGACTGGTAGGCTTTGTCCAAGGATTGTTGCAAACTTTGATGAAATTGGACAGGTTGCTGGGCATTGCTACAGCACATATGCTGGGGTTGGGTTATATGAAGTGACACACAATAACAAGCAGTATGTTGTAAATTTGTTGAGGAGAACTGGTGGCTGTAGACAATGGGACTTGACAGGAATGCCATGTGCACATGCAATGTCTACAATTTGGTTTTTTAATGTAGACCCCGAAGATTATGTAGATGATTGGTATACTGTTGAGATGTATAAAAAAGCATATGATGAAATTGTTTATCCAATGCTTGGAGATGACCAATGGGTGAAGACAAACTACGACCATATGGACCCTCCCCTACGTAGAATACAACCAAGGAGGCCTAGAAAATTAAGGACAAGGGGTCCGGAAGAGCTTGTTAATCAATATCGTGTGAGGAATGGTGGAGTTAGGATGAGATGCACTAAATGCAGAGGGATTGGACACAATAGCAGAATATGTCCACATAATAGAAGAAAGACAGTGAATTACAGGGGAGAAAGCAGTAGTGCAAGACAACATGAGGTGAGCTACTTCTAGAGCTTTGTCATGTTTTTTTTTTTTTGGTTATAATATGTTAATGTGTAACAATTTTGTTGTCATAGGTACAAGATGGTAGTGGTACAAGTTTACATGGTCAAATCCCAACTCCCCAGCCAACCACTGATGCCGAAACAGTAAGTTCCAAACTATTAATATGTCATTACTCATTACCATAACTTCTTTACATTCGATTTACCAGGTTTACATCATCTTTGCAGATTTCACAAGCTACTAATGCATCAACCAGAAGGGTCTGTTCAACCAATTGGATCTTCTCAGCCTCCTCAACCACAATTGGGGCTAACTACTCCATGTACATCAACGCCTTCCAGAAGAGGTAAAACTATTGTACCAACCGTGGATAAGGGAATTGTAGTAATGGAGGCTAACAAGAAAAAAAGGAAGAAGCCGGATTGGCAAAAATATTAGATCCAAAGAAAGGGATTGTAAGAGCAACAATTTGTCATGTTCGATGTGTAATATAAATGGTTAATGGAAGACACATTTACCTTGTGAAAGCAACAATTGGTTATTTTGAATGTGTTTTTGTTAACTTGTGTTATTGAGATATTAACTTGTGTTTTTGTTGACCTTTATGGAAGAGCTGGTCTCATTGAGGAGACTTGCGTTTTGGTCAAGAGAGATATAAAAGTCGTTAAACTACATGGATCCAACTTCGATGCGGTAGTGAAAACTACCGCATATATGCTGTTAAGATTTTGGACGGCTCAGATTTAATCCATGCCTTTTTAATTCAAAAACTCACGCCGTATATTTTTTTTCTTTTTTCTGTAAAACAAAATAAAACATCTATTTCCAATCAAAGTAAAAACAATAGGAGTACACAAAACAAAACATGTTTAAATTTAAATTCAAACACAACCTCCTGCTTCTCTTCTTCAGACAATGGAGAAAGATGTCCAAAGGAAGATGTATGCCCATGAGCTTTCAAATTTAGTAACCAGACCAGTGAGAGAGAAAAAATTTCCAACAACATTTGGCATGAATCGTGTTCTAAGTGCCAAAAGGCAGTAAAGAACAGTCTTTATATATATATATATATATATATATATATATATATATATATCATCGCATAATAAAAATCTCACAAATATAAGGGAGGGAGAGACTAGAAGAATAAGACATGTTTTGCTCTATCTTTGATTGGAAACCACAGCATGCCAACAATTCCCATTGCAAATCAAAGGAGACGTTTCTAGTAGCAAATAGAGGTTTGCTTTGTTTGATGGAAGAAAATATCACAAAATAAAAGAGACGTTTATTGTTTGGTCAAACGACGTGAGTTTTTGAGTTAAAAAGGCATAGATTAAATCTGAGCCGTCCAAAATCTTAACAGCATATATGTGGTAGTTTTCACTACAATCCCATAACATATATTTATTTTCTTTCTCATATGCCTTTTAATTGTGTTTTATTTTTTTTTTCCTGTTTGAAAAATAGATAACAAATCCAAATTCAATCTATACAATCCCATAATATATATTTTGAATCAAAAATTTATTCAAATACAATCTCAATTGCTCCCAATAAATTACAATTCCTCGCAAAATACAAGTCTTATAATTACATTCAAAACTCTCACTCTAAAACCAAACTTCAAAATACAAGCCACTCTCACTATAAAACCAAACCTCATATGCCTTTTAATTGCTGCATCTTTTTTTGATTTCTGCAATCATCAAACCAAAAGGATCAAAGCAAGAAACTAAATTAGTATAGGCATAAATCGTTTGTTCAGAAGTTTGGTACTCTTTTTATATTCCATAAGTTGAGCCAAACACAAAACGGCATTGCATTTCCTTTTTCTTGTTCGCTGCTACCTGTATTGTGTTATTAAGGCAACAAAATATGAAGAAATGAACCTTGGCTTAGAATGCTTATTTCCTTGACATAATTTTTGTTTTGTTTTTATTTCCTTGTTTTTGTCTAAGTCGATAGAAGTTCAAAAAAATAAATAAAAAGAAGAATATAGTATTGTTTCTGTGAGTCTTAACAGCAATTTTTTGTTCTAATTTCCTTGTTTTTGTCTAAGTCGATAGAAGTTGAGTAATGCTACGGAATAGCAAAATATGGGTAAATAATATGGATTTCTCTGGTTTAATCCAACTCGAGTTAAATCAGCCTAATAAAAATAAAAAAATTTAAACCAAAACCGCGTGCTTTTAGTTTTAGACTAAGAAATTTAAGAAAAACTCTATTTCGTCGGAAGATAATACCTAGAAAAGATGAACTAATCAATAAACATATAAATGAACTATCTGGTTCTAACATAGCTCTGATGGATCCCACAAAATCAACTATTTACTCTTTGATCTATGAGTTTGACTATAAACTGTCAATTACTTTTTGTTTATCAAACTGAAAGAAGTTCTTACCATCAATTTTGTAGGAGACTATTAGAAGATAAAATCTGATCAAGTCAAGCATATCCAAGCAAGTCAATAATCCCATGATTTCCTCCTCCATGATCTATGGGATGCGTTCCCTTCATATGCCTATATATTGTTCTCTAACATTCAAATTACCGAATCTAATGTAGACAAAAATGTAGTCTTATATTTTGTCTTTGTGTTCTTTTCTTTCTTCCCTTTTTCTTCTTTCTTTACAAACTTTCTTCCCCTTTCTCTATATTTTACATGGTATAGTAAGCTGATAATTGAAGATCAACCCAACAACCAGATTCTAAGGAGCTATTACGGTTGTGTGAGACAACCGGACTTCAAGAGAAAACAATGTCACCTATCACAGGAAACATGGGGCCTCAATCCTCCTTAATTCAAGGCTTATTTCCTGGGTGTACAGCTGCTACCTAGTTGTACGTCCTCCTATATATATTGAACTAAGTCTGAATGCTAAGCAAGACATTACAACCAAAACTCTCTTGGTGTCTTCAATCTAATATATACCACTGCACCAAAAAGGCTCATTACTGGATATATATATTTTCAAAGTATATATTCCCATATCAATATCCTCTCCAATCTCTCCCATAGCATTATGGCTGAAGATTTGAGGTTTTCGGCCATCCCCCAAAAATCACCAAATCAAAACTCCTCTCGAAACCCAATTGGTTTGACAGCCCAGAACATTTCAATTCAACCACAAAACCTCCAAAATCAAACCCCAAAATTTGCAATCAATTAATCAACTACAACTGAACAAGAACACCTAATCAACCCTTCAATCACCGAAACAAATACCCAAATTGATTTTAGCTTCATCAACCACAATCACCCGAAATCAATATGAAACAGAGACCGAAATAACGAATCTAAATCACAATACATGTCAATATAAGACCCACAAATAAATAAGTACCAAATCACAAAACACATCAAATGAAACCCTATCTTCTTCCAAAACAAACCGAGAGATGAGAGATAGAAATACAAATAGGGAAAAACGAAAACAAAAACAGAGAGATGAGAGATAGAAATACAGAGAGAGGGCGAGAGATGAGAGATAGAAGAGACGGATAGAGAGATACCTGGAATCGAGAGACTGAATGGCCGCGATTCACAAATAAACCCTAAGAAACTTATTTCGAAAACCCCTAATTTTGAAAACCATCGTTGACGAGCTATGAGTCGGAGAGGAGAACGTTTTGAGCTGGAAGTGATGAACTGGAATATAGAAGATGAAGAAAACGAAGTGAGAAACAGTATGGACGGAAGTACGATATGTTGTCGTGCAATAGATTCTTTTGAAAGCAAAACGACAACGTTTAGTCGGATTTGTTTTTAATTTGATTTTTTTAAAAAAAAATTGTATTTTAGTAACTTAACCTCAACAAAACGACATCGTTTTGTATTTCCCATCCATTTTGACGGTGTTAACTAACGGAGTGGTCAAATTGTAACTAGTTCGTAGTTTGGGGGCTACTTTATTACATTTTGAACATTGGGGGGCTAAATTACAAATAGCTAGTAGTTTAGGGGGTATTTTATATTTTTTCCTTTATATATATATATATATATCACTGAAGAAGTAATAACTTTCTATGTGATTTTTTTAATTTTATTTTTTTTAAAATAGATGTCTTTTTCTTCGGAATAATCATCATTTAAAAAAAAATGATTTTTTTTTTAAAAAAAGGACCAGTATGTTATTACTTTAGGAAATTTTTTTATTTTCTATTTTATTTTAAAAAAAAAGACCACATGAGAGAAAAATTTGGCCAAAGTTGTGTCTCAATCATTTCTCTTATTTTAACATAATTTGGATATTTTGTTAGTGTTTTTCTTATAAAAAAAATATATATTGGCAGGTACCATTTGATTTTTTTTTTTTTTTTTTATATATAAGTTACCATTTTGAATTTGAGGAAAGTTTTTAATAAATCCCTGAGTCAACGCGTGAAAACAAAAAAGATCTTGAATTTTTTTTTGAATTTTTAGTCCCTAAATCAATCGAAAAATGTCATAAGCCATTTCGTTACATTTTCTTCAAAATTTCTAACATCTATCATTCAATCTCAAAACTCACTGTTTTGTCACATCAGCTTTTTTCCACATCACTTTAAAATAGTAATTTAATTAAAAAATCAAATTTAAATAAAAAAATAAAAATTGAAGGGGTGGCCAACAGTGGGGCTACCACCCCTGGCCACCCCAACACTCATAGGGTAGCTTTGCGGCTGCCCCATGTGGGTTTGGGGTGGCCGCAAGCCACCCTGTTGGGAGGTTAGGGGTGGCCGCAAGCCTCCCCAATGGGTGTTAGGGTGGCTTGCGACCACCCTATAGAGGATTGCTGGGCAATGGCAAGTAACAGCGATCCACGCTCCACCAGGAGGCCACGCTCGTTATAGAGGAGAGCGTATCGGCGCTTTGCCTTGACAACCTGAAACCGAGTGTTGTCGAAGAGCAAGTCAAGATCGTCATCTATCTTCGTATTGGCCTAAGTGTCAAAGTTGGTGTGCTCTGAGGTGTGAGTCAGGGAAGACTCCTCCATCGAGTTATCCTGCTCCATCTCCAAGGCCTCTTGGGCCTCGATTTGAGCCCTCCGCCATGTGCAGGGTCAGGAAGATGAATAGGCTACGCTAGCCTTGGTGCGTGCCATAGCCCAAATCTAGGAAATCACTATATGAAGATTCACATTTACAGACTAGACGATACTCACTCCTTGGAAGACCTCTAGATTTAGTAAGAACAACAAGCTTACCAACTTGTCTCCATCGTGACCACCTTCATGCAGCGCATCTCCTTATCGACCATTCGGTAGACTTCTTTGCGATTGAGTGATGTGTATGGTGTGGTTTGAAATCAAAAACAAAAACCCCAAGTGGTGGAAAGCTTCAAGCTTTTTAGGAACTCCACTTGGTACAAACACTGGTGAAGGGCATCACTTCTAAGAGTGATAATAGCAACCCTTTCTTCATCAGGAACCTCCAAACTCAGAAGAGCATAAATGGAAATTGAGAAGTTCAAAGAGTTCTGCAGAAAATGAGACAGGTATTTATAGATTTGAAATTTTACTTATTTCCGTCTTAACGTAGATTTTTTTCCGTTCTAACGGGAAGGCCAAAATCTGTATTTTGAGCCATTCCCGTCATAACGGAAGTTAATCCTCGTTAGAATGCAAAGAGTAAAAAGTATATCTAAATACCCAACATGAGCACGTCATAACACATCCTCAAACGAAAACAGTAGCTTCAACTTTGTTCCCGTCACATGTCCCGTTCTGACGAGGAAACAATAACCGCCCGTTACATGTCCCATCCTAACGAGGTTCCTGACGAGGAACCAGTAGCTTCTCATTACATGTACCGTTCTGACGAGGTTCCTGACGAGGAATCAGTAGCCTCCCGTTACATGTCTTGTTCTGACGCGACTTTTGATGGGGAAACAAAAACTTCCTGTTACATGTCCCGTTCTGACGGCGCTCCTGACGGGAAACCAGAGAGCACTCCTTCAGTCTCGTTCTAACGCCACATCCAACGAAGAAGGCAAAGAACTCTAACAAACATTCAATCCTCACCCTGACACTTGGGGAAGAATGGGAAAATACAAACAAATGTTTTGATCATTAAATAAGGCCAAATTAAACCTAACAAAAATCATTATTGGTTTTGTAAGAAAATGGGTACAAGAATTAGTCCAAGTTTTTTGTATTACAAGAAAGCAGTAGTAAGAACATGAAGGATACGGGAATGACCAAGAAATTATCTTGATGATGGCAAAACTCCACCAAGGCTTCCTCCTTCTCCTTCAAAATCACTTCTCACTTGTAGGGTCAGGGTTTTTGGGTGTGAGGAGGGGCTGAGAGTCGAAGGGAGGGGTTTATATAGGGGCTTGGGCATGCTCTCCTGAAAAGATGGATAATAGGTTAAAATTACTTTTCAGAGTTGTCAGCAAACATTCGAGTACCATGGGGCAAACGTTCGCGTACTATTACCCAATGGATAAATGGGTTCTAGCGTACGTTTGGATATTACCCCTAGCTCAAAGATTGGTCAGCGAACGCTCGTGGCGGTCCCCTAGCATACGCTCGCACTTAGGTCAAAAGCGTACGTTTGGGTGGTCCCCTAACATACGTTCAGTCAGGGAGTGGGTGTCTTGGGTTTTGTTTAAAAGGGTTTATGGAGTTGGGCTACTCATAAGAGGTTTGGGCCTTTGGGTTATAAATCTATGTTTTATGAAAATGTTTTGCCACTTTTTAGTAAATTATTAGTATTTTAAAACTTGGTGTTTTATCGGGGTATTACAGCAATGTGAGGGAAGCAACCAACAACTATACTTAGAGATCAATCTGCTGCAATGGCCAAAGCAATAGGCGGGGTATTTCCCAAATCACATAATTGTTTATGTGTATGGCATATTTATCAAAATGTTGCCAAGCATCCGAGTCACGTATTTCACTCATCAAAGCAATTTGCAAATGATTTTAATAATTGTGTATATGATTATGAAGAAGAAGAGGAATGGCTACTTGCATAGGATAATATGGTTAAAAAGTCTTACACTTAGGTATAATTCTAGCAATGGACTATTAAGATATTTTACCTTGTTTTAAAATACAATAATTAATTTATGACTCCATTAATGTATTTTGGCTCATGTTAATAATTAAATACAGTATATATAGGTTTCCTTCGTAGGCATATATTTCCTCCAACAAGAGCATCGTAATGTCAAACAAGACTTCCAATTGTTAGATAACTTGACTCAGGTATAATTCTAGCAATTGATTATCTAGATATATTACCTTGTTTTAAAATACAAAAATTAATTTATGACTTCATTAGTGTATTTTGGTTTATGTTAATAATTACATACTGTTATATATAGGATTTAGTTGTGGGCATAAATTTTCTCTAACAAGAGCATGGTAATGTCGAACAAGACTTCCAATTGTTGGATAACTTAACTCAGGTATAATTAGATTACTTTACAATATTATTAGATTACTTTAGTATTGAGTTTTGTGAACTTTTTATATTTTATATGACAGTTAAATGATGATGCAAAGATTTATTTTTATTTCATGATTTAGTTTTTTTTTTTTTCCTTATATCTGTAGGATCCAAAGGGAGCCTCGAGAAGTGCCAAAAGGAATCCTTAGATAGATATGATGAAACTATAAAGAGAAATCTATATTGAAGTTGGTGCATGTGACCAAAGGCACATATAGACCACTAAAAATGCATGATCTATAACGCAGGAATGTCATTTTCCTATTTTTGGAGCGGTGTTATTTCTTTTTGTATTAAAAAAGTTCATTTTCTTACTCTCATTATTGGTGACGATATACTTTGGACCATCTTAACAAAGTTAGTTTGTTTTTAAATACAAACCTAGCCAAAAGTGTTTCATTTTCTTACTCTCATGTATCACAAAGGCAATTTTCTCGAGTTGTGCTTTAAACAGATTTTTGGTGCAATAAAAAAAAAGCTTTCGGGACAAAAAATGACATTCTTGGTCTATCAAGTTTGATTAACTAAGTTGTGGTTATCAACAAGCTCAACAATTAGGATGGATATTTGAGAAGTATAGAACAAAGCATGCGGTGTAAAATGTTTTCACCTTACTGATCTAGTAAGTTTGTATGTGTGTGTGTGTATATATATATGTGTGTGTGTGTGTACAAACTATAAAGAACAACAAATAGAGTGTACCAGCTATACTAACAGTTTGTACATAGAGGCTGATACCTATTACAAATAGAATTTGATAACTACTACTTCTAAGAGTTATGGTCAGTTATGTATTTGAGATAGAGTAAATATATTATACATTCTTATCTCTATCTATTTCTTATCATCTGGTTCATGATCACAGATATGATTACAATCTGTTTGAATATGTGACTCTTTGGATAAGATATCACATGTGTTAATAAGAAGTTACATATAGAATTTGAATTACGTTATCCAAAACAGATTGTTTCATTGAATGTTAATTGAGTTGTATAATTACAGGATTGTAGTTATGCATTAAAATTCAAAATGCTACAAGATAAGTTATACACATCAGAACTCTCCAGCAAATAAACTGAAACATCAAGTCTCTGAAGCTTCTTGGAAACAACTTCTCATCTATGGACATTCTGCAAATGATCTATTAATTCAACGTCAGCAGCTATCTATCTCATCCCACCAGGAAATTATAATAAATCGGGAATCATGACAATAGCAAGTCTTTGAAGCCAATTTGCTTATTTGTATCAAAAGTGTCAACCTACATACACATCTCATGTTGCATCTCATACAACTGGTGTAGCAGATCATGCAACAAATAATGCTAATCAATTAGCAGATCATGAACTCAAGCAAAAGCCAGCTAAGGAGATATGCTATGCAAGGCAAGAGTGGACCAAAACAACAACGTGTACAATGCATGCAGGCAAGGCAAGAGCATATATTAAAGGATTACAATCCATACAAGGAAACCAGATTTGATTCCATAGAGAGTACTCTGATTCTATTAATTGTAATTATTAATGTCATTCTATACTTACTCCAATGTATAATTGTATATAATGTCGGAAGGCTCTTCTCGTAGTGGGGACAACGAGGTATGGAAGGCAATATGGGCTATGAGCCTTCCTAATGTAGCAAAAAATTTTATTTGGAGAGCTTGTCACAACTCTCTACCGACAAAGGACAACCTCTTGATGCGGAAGGTGGTTTCGGATCCAAACTGTCCTATATGTGGTCAGGAAGCTGAAACTGTGTACCATGTATTGTGGGATTGTCCGTCGGCAAGCGATGTTTGGGGGGCAAGTGAACATGTTTTCCAAAAGAGCACCTTACAAGGCCCTACTGTTGTGCCAAATATTACCTAAATTAATAGATAATATTTAGTACGTTTTACTCGTAAGTGCACAAGATCAAACGATAGTATAGTGCAGCAAGTACGAGATCGATCCCACAGAGATTGTTGATTTTGTTTTATAAGTAACTAAAATACCAAAATTGTCACGAGATTGATATTGATACTAAGGAAAAGAAATAAAGATAAAGATAAGGTAAATGTAAGGTTTTGATATCCAACCCTAATCATACTTAGATAATATAACAATATGTCAATGATCCAATTATATTATCAATACTTAATGTTTGCCAACCTAAGGGTATGGGTGTCTACTCCTTAAGCTATTGATTTTTCTAAGTAACGAATTAGGCATGGGTGTCTACTCTAATTCTTTTATTTCTTAAAGGATTTAGCATGGGTGTCTATTAAGTTGTTCTTTAAGAAAGCATAAATCTGTAGAAATCGACAAACACATGAGGCCAAGGGCATGGATATCTACTTCCGGTTCCCCATGTTGATTAACCCAAGAACGCGGTGTGGATTTCTTTTATTACTCTTATTAAGCCCAGGACTCGATCATCTAAATTAATTTAATTAACTAATTCATACCACATGCATATAATGGTCAGTCACATACATATGAGGAATTCAAGAAAACATGAATTAATCAAGTTAAGCAACACAATATGATTATCACAAAGGCGCCAATATTAAAATATTAAATAAACATAATTAGGGTTTCAGTCTATCCATCCTTAAGAGTTAGTTACACATAATTAAAATAAAACTAAAAAGAAAACGGAAAGAAAGAACCAAAAACTGCTCCTAGAAGTAGCCTCTAATTCCTCCCCCTAAAGTTGTCTCCTTGAAATTCTGTATTGAATTGTGAGGCTTAGAGATCAATTTATAGGGCTTAGGAGAGTCCTAGAAGTCCTAGTAATCCTAGGAAATTTGGAGATTTAAGTCCTAGTCCAATTAGGATAAAGAAAACTTAAGTCCAAATCGGAATAGGATTCGTCTAGAATTGTGTTCCTATCTTACAGGGTAATTTTGGCATAGTAGCATTCCGAATTAGGAAAATGATATTTCCTAATGATTTGTATCATTTTGAGTTATCTTTCCAATACCACTTGAATTACCTCAATCGGATATTTGAGCTGAAAGTTATGGTTAAAATACCGAGACATGTGCAGAATCGAAATTTGAATCCCATCCGATTTTGACTCCAATTTGAGAAATTCCAATTTAATCATTTCCTTTATTTGATTAAACTTAACCACATTATATAGGTCCTCTATTATGATTGGTTAAGCTTAACCATATCTTCTAGTTCTTCCCAATTTGCCCTTTAAGTTTGGAACTTTTCCGGAAACACTTTCTTTTCTTTCAAAAACCTATAAAACAAAGAAAATACAAAAAGGAAATAAAATAACATAAACTAACAAAACTAAGGAATTAACAAATATAAGTTAAGGGCTAAAATATGAATATTTTGGTACTTATCACCCACTTTTCTACAAGTGGCAGAGGGGATTAGTCAAAACTATGGCAAGGAGGTTCTAAACGTATTTGTGGTCACGACTAGACAAATATGGCTACGCAGGAATAAAGTGGTTCATGGAGGTAATTTTACTCACCCAAATATTATTGTGAGCAAGGCAAGGGTAGCCATGGAAGAGTTTCAGGAGGTAAGCCAGCCCAGTAATACTATGAGTACGAAAGCACATGTGGAGACTCCTTTATGTTGGACGGCTCCACTTGAAGGCTGAATCAAAGCAAACTGGGACATCAGTTTGGATGTGCACAAGGAACGGATGGGAGTGGGGATCGTGCTACGTGATCATCTGGAAAAAGTTATCGCAGCTCGAAGCCACGCAAGGGTGGGTGCACCTGAGCCTAGTTTAGTAAAAGTGGTTGGTGTGTATCTTGCTGTGTGTTTCGGCCAACTATTGGGTATCCAAAATCTCATCCTTGAGGGTGAAGCCCAAGTTGTGACAAAGGCAATATGTTCCACAGAAATTAACATGACAAGATTTGGCCATGTAATTGTGGATATGTAGAACGTATTGCAGTCTTTTAGAGGGTGGAAATGTAATTTTGTTTGTAGAAATGTTAATGGTGCAGCCCATTTGCTAGCAACTATGGCAAAACAGTCTTTCATGGATAAGGAATGGTTGGGGGAAACGCCGGATTGTATCCGTGATGTAATTTTGAAAGAGCAAACCGCTCTTTCTGTGATCTGATATATGACATTTGAAATTTTCTTAAAAAAAAAAAAATTGTATATAATGCCTAAGGCATCAATGTAAATAATATCATATTCAAAGAACAAAGCATATGGGATATATATATATATATATATATATAGCAAAGTTGTATTTTAAAAACTACACTTGACACATTCAAAGGACTGTGGATATGGATTTTCCATCTTTCTTTAATCTATAAACTTGGTAGATCAAAATAGGATAGTCATGTAATATTCATCAATGGAATAACTTGAGTGGGCTGGAAGTAAATATTAAAAATAAAAGTGATGAAAAAACAAGAAAAAATGAAGTGGAAAAAAAAAAAGAAGAAACCTACAACAACGTTAGATAATTCTTTGTTAATGGGATAAATGAATAGTTTAAAACAAAAATTCAAACTGTTATATTACTCTCTGTTAATGGGATAGCTGAATAGAGATTAAAACCAAGCAGATTATTATCCAAAACACACCAAAACGACAAAGACATGGTTAATAAAATATCAACAAAAGTACCTTTATATGATAGGAGACTAGTCTAGAATAGGAAGATAAAGTCTTGACATATATGTAGAGAACCTCATATGCCTTCTTCTCCTATAGCAACAGTCTTTCAGCAGCATATGCAGAAAACTTGAGAAAGAGAGAAAGAGACACAAATGTATGCTTATTTCATGACTATTCAACTTCACATTGTTTGGGTTTACAAAAATTTTCTAACGTTGAGTTAGGTGAGAAAATGACACTAGAGTCCTTGAGACATTAGTTTAACGTTAGTAAATTGCTCTTAATGACGTTAAGAAATAAATGTGTCATTTACATGTTAAAAGACACTTGAAAATATTTTAAATAGGTTGGAGAAAATTTCTTCCAAACTGGTATGGAGAAAATTTATGTCCATTTGGGAGTGTCATTTTAAAAAATGGCAGAGATACAACTGTATTATAATTTTAAGGGTTAAATATCTTTTTGCCCCATCTGGTTTAACAACTTTGAAAGTTTATAAGGATTGTGTTCTACTTCTAACAACCAAATATTCGAAAGTAAGCAATTAAGCCATTTCAACAAACACGAAAGATGCACAGCAGAAACAAAAAGAACAACACAACTGATAAGTGCCAAAATATTCATATTTTAGCCTTTAACTTATATTTGTTAATTCCTTAGTTTTGTTAGTTTTTGCTATTTTATTTCCTTTTTGTATTTTCTTTTGTTTTATAGGTTTTTGGAAGAAAATGAAGCATTTCTGGAAGTATCGGGTTTAAATAGCAAATTTGGGAAAAGCTAAAGGTTCTGATAGTGCGATCAATCGCAGGGGACTTGCGCTTGAGCGCACTACCAGAGAATGTCAAGAAACGAGCGCAGCCTGGTGCTTGTGCGCACAAGAAGCAACATTGATCGCATCTGCGATCAAGCACTCAACACAGAAGATCGATCGCAGACGTGCGGTCGAGCGCATACGGGCCACAATCGAGCGCACCCGTGTGCTGGAGAATTTTAAATGCGGTGCCAGACTTCTTTTGCTTTCTATATTAGGGTTTTTCTAATCTTAGTTGCACTAGGACTTAGCCCGACAAGTTTACTAGGATTTCTAGAGTATTCCTAAGCCTATAAATAGACCTTTAAGCCTCACAATTAAAGATACAACTCTTGAGGAGAGGAATTGGAGGCTACTTCAATAAGTTGTTTTTGGTTCTTTCTTTCCCTTTTCTTTTTAGTTTTATTTTAATTATGTGTAACTAAACCTTTAGTAGGGCTAAATTAAAGCCCTAATTATGTTTATTTAATATTTCAATATTGGCGCCTTTGTGATAATCATATTGTGATGCTTAACTTGATTAATTCATGTTTTATTGAATTCCTCATATGTGTGTGACTGTCCATTATATACATGTGGTATAGATTAGTTATTTAAGTCAATTTAAATGATCGAGTCTTGGGCGTAATAGAGTGACAAAAGAATTCCTCACGGGTTCTTGGGTTAATCAACATGGAAAATCGGGAGTAGACACTCATGCCCTAGGTTCCATGTGTTTGTCGATTTCCATAGATATATGCTTTCTTAAAGAATAACTTAGTAGATACCCATGTTAAATCCTTTAAGAAAAAAAAGAATTAGATTAGACACCCATGCCTAATTCGTTACTTAGGGAAATCAATAGCTTAAGGAGTAAACACCCATGCCCTTAGGTTGGCAAACATTAGGTATTCATAATATGATTAGAACATTGACATATTATTATATTATTTGAGCATGATTAGTGGTGGATATCAAAGCTCTACATTTTATTTATCTTTATTTATTTTCAATATATCAATATCAATTTCGTGACAAAGTTGATATTTTAATCAATTCTAAGCAAAATCAACAATCTCCGTGGGAACGATCTCGTACTTGCTGCACTATACTATTGTTTTGATCTTGTACACTTGCGAGTTAAAACATACCAATTATTATATATTAATATAGGTAGTATTTGGCACCATAACAACCGCAACACAAGATTTGTTTACAAAGTGGAAAACCCTTGAGCACCTCAAGGTAAAAACCACTCCGGAGCAGCCAAACCCAATAAACCACTAAATGAAGATTTACAGTTACAGAATAGACGATACTCACAACCTTGAGGACCTCTAAACTTAGTAAGAACAAGCTTCCCAGCTTGTCTCCATTATGACCATCTTCAAGCAATGCATCTCCTTATCGACCCTTCGGTAGACTTCTTTCTTCAAGCATCCAAAGCAGCAATCTTCACATAGCCAAACGAACAAGGCAACACGCCAATCAAGAGTAAAGGGCAACTCCAAGCTTTAACACGCCCCCTCTTGAATAACAACCCCACCAAGACACAACAATCGTGGAGAAATATTGAGACTTCAGTGAAGAGAGCTCACAAAATAAATTTCCAAAGTTTGCAGAGAATAGTGACAGGAAGACTATTTACAGGAAATACCCATTTTCTTTGTCATGTTCTAACAAGACACTTTCCTGTTATGACAGAATGAACAAATTCGTAAATATGAGAATTCTACGTCCTAACGAGAAAGTAGTTACGTTATGATGGGAAGAACAAATGTCTCCTTTTCGTCACATGTCCCATCTTAATGCAACAGGTGACGGGGAACCAAGGAGTCCAACTTTGGTCCCGTTACATGTCCCGTCCTAATGGGGTTCCAGATGAGAAAACAGAGGCTTGAATTTTGCTTTTGTCACTTGTCCTGTTTTGACGAGCTTCTTGATGAGAAACTAGTATGTCCAACTTCTGCTCTCGTCATATCTTCGTTCTAACGCCATTCCTGACGAGAAACTAGGGAGTCCAAAATTTGCTCCCATCGCATCCTCGTTCTGTCACAGTTCCTGACGAGAAACCAGAGACTCCATCTTCTGCTCCTGTTATATCCTCGCCCTGACGGAACTCCTGAGGAGAAACTAATAACTCCCTGTTACTTGTCTTGTTCTGACAGCACTTCTGACCAGAAAACAGGAAACACTCCAAGAACCCTTAAAAACCTAAGAACAACTCCGAAAGTTTTAAGCAATACAAACAAACAAGAAATATCATTGAATAAGGCCAACTCGAACCTAACAATCTCACCCTTTGGCCATTCAATGACAAACCCTAAACAAAGTTTAAAACTTTACAAAATACAAAACCAACTAAACACAAAGAACACACCAAGTTTTGCGCATCAAATAAGGCTAATTTCTAAAACCTAACAATCTCCCCCTTTGGCCATTCGATGACAAACCTCATACACATCAGAGACAACAACAATTACAAGTAAATAACAACATTTTACAATCACACCCAAGCCTAACAAACCACTACAACTAAGGTTGATCAAAGATGTACATTGTACCTGTTCTTTTAAAACACTAAACAAACTCATTAAACATATGGGGAATAACAATGAATAATCACACCAAACATGGATATCATTTATTTAACCCTATAACCACCAAGTCTCCCCCTCAAAACTAACAACTTCTCCCCCTTTTTGTCACAATAGACAAAGGGATATAAAAGGAACACATACTCCTCATATCAATAACTCAATTGATAGGACAAGAGGAAAGAGAATGAAACAACAATCACAATTACACATGTTAAAATAATTAAACAAATAACGACAGATAAACAAGCATGTGTCATGAAACATTTAGTGCCAAAATATCTCATAAAATATATCAAAAAAACAAGAGATATGAAAGATATCACAAAAGGAGCCCAGCTCTAATGTTAACTCCCCCTTAACAAAAGCAACATCTCCCTAACAAGTGTTCTAACAAACAGCATTCTCCTCATTTTGTCATAAAAGACAAAGGAAGAAACTCAAGTGGCGTAACTTGTATCCTTGGAAGGTATAAACTTGGGGGGGTAGAAACATTATGAGCACACAACACAAACAAGAGGGCATGGTAGATTCAACTATGCACATGAAAAAGTTTAAAGAACCACCTTTTATTCAAGAGCCCAATTCAAGTCATCCAAACAAAGTTGAGATGCATGAAAACAAAGACAAAGAACAAGACTATAGCCAACATGACATTTGCAAAATATCAAGCACATTTGAACGAAAATGGCACAAAATTACAATCACAGCATGTGAATCATCAATTGCAATTTCTTAACATAGTCAAAAGGCAATTGACATTAATCTCACACAAGAGGCATTATTGCACCATATTCAATACTTTAAAGAAAAACTAGACATTCAGAATTGCATAAAGAATAAATTTATTGTGCCAAATACCCACTAAAATTAATAAGCGAATACTTGGTACGTTTTAACTCGCAAGTGCATAAGATCAAAACAATAGTATATGGTGCAAGTACGAGATCATTCCCACCAGGATTGTTGCTTTTATTTAAAGCAGTTTTTCCAAATTAAAATACCAAATTTGTCACGAAATTAATATAATGAAAAGAGATAAAGATAAATGAATGTGTTAGGGATTCGATATCCACCACTAATCAGACTAATTAAGATAACAATACGCCAATGTGCCAATCATAACGGTATATTTAATGCTTGTCAACCTAAGGACATGGGTGTATACTCCTTAAGTTATGGATCTTCCTAAGCAACGAATTAGGCATGGGTGTCTACGTTAATTCTTTTCTTTTTCAAAGGATTTAGCAGAGGTGTCTACTAAGTTGTTCTTTAAAAAAGCATAAATCTATGGAAATCGACAAACACATGAAGTCTAGGGTATGAGTGTTTACTCCCGGTTTTCCATGTTGATTAATCCAATAACTTGTGATGGGGTTCTTTTGTCACTCTATTAAGCCCAGGACTCGGTCATCCAAATTGATTTAAATGACAAATTTATACCACATGCTTATGTTGATTAGGGACATTCAAATGAGGAATTCAATTAAACAGAAAATAATCAATTTAAATATACCAAAATATGATTATAGCAAAGACGCCAATATTGATATCCTAAAAAGACATGATTAGGGCTTCAATCTAGCCCCTAACTAAAGAGTTAGTTACACATAATTAAAATAAAGGGAAAAGAAAGAACCGGAAACGACTCCTGAAAGTAGCCTCCAATTTCTCATATCTGAAAATGTCTCTTGAATGGTATATTTTTCTAGAGGCCTAGAGGTCTATTTATAGGTTTAGAAAAACTCTAGAAGTCCTAGAAACCCTAGTAAACTCGTAGGTTTAAGTCCTAGTTGAACTAGGGCTTGAAAAACCTAATTTGATGTGGAAAAGGAGTTTGGTTGCATTTGGGCCGCACGAGTGCGCTTGATCCCAGGTTTGTGCGCTCGAGCGCAAGGCTGCGCTCTATCCTATGTGTGATGCGCTTGAGTGCATATACGCTCACGCTTTTGCTTGTGCGCATGAGCGCTGCTGCTTGTGCGCGAGATCTTTGCTCTGGCGCTGCTGCGCTCGAGCCTAGGCCTTTTGCGATTGAGTGCAGATGCGCTCTATCCTAATGGCCTTTGCTCAATCCCAAAGCTTTCAAAATATTTCCAAATTGCCCTTTAAGCCCAATACTTCCAAAAATGCTTCCTGTTCTTCAAAAACCTAGAAAAATACAGAAAATACAAAAAGGAAGTAAGACAGCACAAAATAACAAGACTAAGAAATTAATAAATATAAATTAAGGGGCTAAAATATGTATATTTTAGCCCTTATCATACCCCCAAACTTACATATTGCTAGTCCCTTAGCAATAGGAAACTAAAAACAAAATGAAAAACAAAAAACAAAAAGATAAATCTATCTTTCATGGGATGTACGATTGCATTTAGCATATGGAAAGAATTTTAAACCCTTAGACATCCCTAGTAGGACGAGTGAACTCTCGTAAGGGTTTAACAGAAATGTTACCCACAAACATTATGCAAAAATTCATATTATCCGAAAATTAAAGTATCACTCAAAATCAAGATTTTCATTCATTAGCAAGCTTAAAAAGATAAATTCAATCTTTTCAATGAATTGAATTTTAAAGTCTAATCATTTACAAAAGACAGGCTAATGCATCACAAGTTCGAAACAGTGTAAAGTGAACTAGCACATAAATATGAAGCTTCCAATTATTTTCAATGTGCAATGTCTCAATATCTCAAAGTTCACTGAAATCCCCATCAGAATGAATAACTATGGCATAACTTTCTTTTTCTGTTTTTTTGTCAGGCTATGCAATGTTTAGTTTTTGTAAGCTTTCTAATTGATCCATGTAACGAGTGTTAAGCCAATGACTCCAAAACCAGAAGGTTTTTGGGCATTAGGTGTAAAGATACCCCTAAGGACTTACTAACTTGAGTCAAAAAGCTATGAAACCAAACTAACTATGACATTAACCAAATCAAAATTCTCACATTTTGACGTGAACACTCATTGCTTAATGAGGCAAGAGGTTCAGTTACTTAGTGAAAAGCTTATCAATGATTAATTTTTTATTTTTTATTTTTTAGTTTTATTTTTTTTATAATATGCCAAAGTATCCATCCAACAAGTCTCCCAGCTTCACCGAAGACATTGAAACATACACAATCAGATTCACATTTCATACCCCACATGCTATGTGCTAATGTGCTTGTGTCAGATGAGATCAAACAGGTGAATTCTCAAATGCCTAAAGTAAGTAACTAAACTTAAAAACTTTATCATCAGATCATGTATTCATAATTTTAAGCTCACCAAGCAAAATCAAATCACAATTTTATTTTATTTTTTATTTTTTTTTTCAGAACAACCAAAATTTTAAAACAAACATGAATATGCCTTTTTTTTAATAATAAAAAAAAAAAAATTGGGACAAAGTGTGTGTAAGTGCCTCCCATACCCCCAAACTTCAATTTCATATTGTCCTCAATATGTGTATAACATGGAAAGATCTTACCCGGGAGATGAAAAAACTGGCTAGAACAGGTATGGCTCGTAGCATACCCCTAAACTTGAATGCAAGCACACTTGTCCCTGAAAAACAAAACACTAAAACAACAACAAAAAACAAAAAAATAAAAATAAAAACAAACAGAAACAAAATGAAAAACAAACAAAGAAATAAAAAGGATATGATGTGGGGTGCCTCCCATGAGCGTTAAGTTTAACGTCTTCAGCTAGACTGTTGTCCTCCTTTCAATGTTGTCTAGAAGAAGATGCCCCTGGAGCAGGTGACAATCATGCTAAAATGGATCAAAGTAGTTCTTCTTAATTATGTAATCGTTGATTAGCCAAGAACTTGTC
The DNA here is from genome assembly GCF_965113065.1 of Corylus avellana. Lineage (NCBI taxonomy): Eukaryota > Viridiplantae > Streptophyta > Magnoliopsida > Fagales > Betulaceae > Corylus > Corylus avellana. The sequence goes on from NC_142491.1 coordinate 30,301,182, forward strand.
CTCCCAGGCTTCCATTATTTGATCAACCAGCTCAAACTGAAGAAACGATAACTCGTCACAAATGAATTGATAGTGTGAAATGCCCATGGTGATGGTCTCCTCCTCTTCTACCTCCTGCTTAGCCATAGGGTCATCCATGTCCATAGGCTTCTCCTCCTCGACTCTCTTTGCCTCAGTTGCTCGCACCTATGGCATATGTGAATAGCTCTGGTTCCATTGGATTCTGCCAAATTGCAGGTGCTCAGTGACAGGTCCATCTGCTGAAGTACCCTTAATTCCCTTTTTTCAAAGTATATGAGTGAGAAGAAACGGGAAAGGTAATCCCCATTTGTTGGTACTGTCCGTGCCTCGAACATGCACCCTATCCCAAAACTTATATATCTGGCTCTAGATGAGCTTAGGAATGGAGCATCAATAGCCTTTATGAAAGGCGTAGAGTGCGTTGAGGAAGAGGTCTCGTCGTTGAGTTTTGTGTCCCAAGGGACATGCATTCCAATGCAGGATGAAATCCACAAGCCAGAGTTGTGGAGGCATTTTGGCCTTGCCACCTGCATTGCGGTGACCATTGGCATACTGTTCCTCACACATGTCTCCAATGATATCTTCGACAGTGAGCATGAAAGGTTCCTCTTCAAACTCATCTTCCTCTGGAAGGTACTCATTATTGCACTTTAGAGCAGCGACGATGTCTGTAGAAGTCACCTCAATGTTGACGCCTTTAATGGATGAGGACATGATACTTGGCTTGTTGCAGTTGAAAGTGAGGTGCTCATAGAATTGTGCGATTAGGCTCTTGTGGGCGGTTGAGGTGACTGGCTTGAATAACTTCTTCAAGCCACGGCGCTTGAACTCTTCGACCGCCCATCTAGTAGCTTCAAAATTCTTGAAGTCATCTCGGATTGCAAATGTAGTCTACAGAATGAGCTTTCTTTGCTGAAAAGTGGGGCGAGATGAAATAGCCTCAGCCATGGAAGCTTGAGAGGAGGAAGCACGGTTCTTTGGCGTTTTGCAAGTTGGTTTAGGACTTTTTTCGAGCACCTGGTGCACAACTTCGAAAACAAAGGTTCAAAACCACTGTAGAATGACACCTAACCCCCTTCAAAACTTAGCAAATCCAATACAAACACACAGCACAATCCGTAGCCACGGATTGTGTTTGTTAAAATAGTAAAGAATGGGTGAAGAATGGAAATGAATGTGATGTGGCTTGTGTTGGAGGTGGAGTGATGGATTGGTGGTGTGGAGGGAGCTTCACGGCGGTAGTTGGTGCCGTGGAGGTGTTGGGTAGTGCAAGTGGTGTGGTGGCCGGTGCTGTGAGTGCAGGGGTGGCTTTGAAAGAGCTGAGTGGTGTAGAGGTGTGGTGGAAAGGGTCATGGCGTAGGGAGAGAAAGTGATGGAAGAGAGAAGAAAGTGACCTATAAATAGGTCACGTGAGCCTCTGGTGGAGTGCGCTCGATCGCACTTGTGCAGAGGGTCTGTGTGTGCGTGGATGCGCTCGTGCGCGTAGGGGCGCACAGGCGAGAATGCGCTTGAGCACACAATTAGGTGCGCTCGATCGCACTCGTGTAAGTGAGAAAATTAAAGGAAAACAGAAAACAAATTTCAAATTAACAATAAAACAACATTAATACAATTAAATGATACTCCAACTAAATACAAGTCAGGTGCAACACATTGCAGTAAAAATATAATCAAAGAATGAACATGGAACAACAATGGGAAGGATAAACCTGGATGGAGATCATGGACCCTGGCTTGATGGAGGTCTCGAGTGCATAGGGCTTATGCTTGAACCTGTAAAGCTGACTCATTTAGTCAAAATATATGGGATCCGCCAAGCCACTAAATTCCTCATCATTGAAGCGCTCAGTGCTTTCTGACCTTTAAGTTTAAATTTGAAGCACAAATCTTTTCTTCTCTTGGACTAAAGAGAATAAATTTTACCTATAGAAAGGTAGTTCCAATTGTCCGTAGATCGGGGTGGACCACTCTGAGTCTTCTTAAACACTTTCTCATCCAGAAGGGAATCATGAACTGGAATAATATGAGGAGATTACTCAGGGAGTTTATCTACCTTGATGTCTTCAATTTGCTCATTTAATAGTCCTAACAGACTACTCTCCTGGCCTTTTGGTAATTCGGAAATAGGAGTTGATGCTAAAGAAACCTCAATCCTCCCTTCCTTGCCTTTTTCCTGGTGTAATTCCTATGGAACCTCAATCTGCTCCTCCTTCCCCTCTTCCTCTTGACTTTCAAACACTTCTTCACTCCTCAATGTGGTGATAGCTTGCTCATGAAAGTAAGTACACCCATCCTCCATGTAGTGTCCAATAGGATTGGCTACTGACTGACTTTGAAACTCTTCTTCTTTTCTATTGAGGATATCGTCTATCTTGGAGATGGATTGCAGCAGTTGCTTACCGTCCTCCACTTGGCTTTTAAATTTGTTGAGAAGAGCTAAAAAGTCATAAATCTTTGGGGGAGGTGTGGCTAAGAAAAGCTGATGGCTCTTCTTCTAAGTTAGAACTCATCGGAGGAGATGCCTCGGCCTGATACTGCTGTTGTGGAGCTAATTGGGCGGAATATGATTGATCATAGAATTGTGGATATGATTGATGGTGCAATTTATGAAATTGTGGAGTATGATTTCCAGGAGCTTGAGCTTGCCATGAGAGATTAGACTATTGGCTCCATGCCTAGTTATAGGAATCAACATAGCCGTCTTCCCCGGTCTAGAGAACGATGTGTTCATATGCCCATAAGAAAAGTTAGAAAATTGTCTTGTTGAAGGACAATCTCTAATATGATGATAAGGATTATGGCAATACGAACATTGTCCATGGGGTGTTGGCATGTTTCCCCACATGTGTGAAAACAAGAATAAAATAACAAAAAGAAGTTAAAATCAAAAGGAAAATAAAAATAAAAACTTACGAAGATGTAGACTTGAATGACCCTACATGAAAAGAAAAAAAATTCAGATCCATAATTAAAACAGTTTCAATGCTGCTGTCCGGATGTGCAATCAATCGCACTAGTGTGCTCGATCTCCCTGGAATGGGCGCTCGAGTGCACCTCCATAGACAGCATAGGAACTGCGGTAAACCAGAAAACAGAAAAATTAAAAATTAAAACAAAATAAAATAAACTAGGGAAAAAAAATTCTATACAAAATTAAACAATCCCCGACAACGGCGCCAAAAACTTGTTGTGCCGAATACCCACCTAAATTAATTGGTGAATATTTGTTTCGTTTTAATTCGCAAGTGCACAAGATCAAAATGATAGTATATGGTGCAAGTACGAGATCATTCCCACGAGGATTGTTGATTTTGTTTAAAACAGTTTTTCCAAATTAAAATACCAAATTTGTCGCGAAATTGATATAATGAAAGAGATAAAGATAAATGAAAGTGTTAGGGGTTCGACATCCACCACTAATAAGACTAATTAAGATAACAATATACCAATGCGCCAATCATCGGTTTATACTCTTTAAGTTATGGATCTCCTTAAGCAACGAATTAGGTATGAATGTCTACTCTAATTCTTTTATTTCTCAAAGGATTTAGCATAGGTGTATACTAAGTTGTTTTTTAAAAAAACATAAATCTATGGAAATCGACAAACACATGAAGCCTAGGGTATAGGTGTTTACTCCTAGTTTTCCATGTTGATTAATCCAAGAACCTGTGATGGGGTTCTTTTGTCACTCTATTAAGCCCAGGACTCAGTTATCCAAATTGACTTTAACAACAAATCCATACCTCATGCATATGTTGATCAGACACATTCATATGAGAAATTCAATTAACTAGAAAATAATCAATTTAAATATACCAAAATATGATTGTAGCAAAGCCGTCAATATTGAAATCCTAAAAAGACATGATTAGGGCTTCAATCTAGCCCATAACTAAAGAGTTAGTTACACATAATAAAATAAAGGGAAAAGAAAGAATCGAAAACGATGCCTGGAAGTAGCCTCCAAATTCTCCTCTCTGAAATTGTCTCTTGAATTGTATATTTTTCTAAAGGCCTAGAGGTCTATTTATAGGTTTAGAAAAACCGTAAAAGTCCTAGAAACCCTAGTAAACTCGTAGGTGTAAGTCCTAGTTCACCTAGGACTTGGAAAGCCTAATTTGATGTGGAAAAGGAGTCTGGTTGCATCTGGGCTGCACGAGTGCGCTCGATCCTAGGTTTGTGCGCTCGATCCAATGTGTGATGCGCTCGAGCACATATACGCTCGAGCTTCTGCTTCTGCGCATGAGCGCTGCTGCTTGTTTGCGCGATCCTTGCTTTGATGCTCAAGGGCTGCTGCGCTTGAGCCTAGATCTTTTGTGATCGAGCACAAATGCGCTTTGTCCTAATGGCCTTTGCTCAATCCCAAAGCTTTCAGAATTTTCCAAATTGCCCTTTAAGCCTGATACTTCTAGAAATGCTTCATTTTCTTCAAAAACCTTGAAAAATATAGAAAACACAAAAATGAAGTAAACTAGAACAAAATAACAAGACTAAGAAATTAACAAAAGTAAATTAAGGGGCTAAAATATGCATATTTTAGCACTTATCAATAATGAAGTAAACAAGTTTTCCTCAAGAGATAAAAGTGAGATTCAAGAATCAATTAATCTTTTGATCACACAAATTAGAACATGATACATTCATTGATTTAATTCTTACATGTAATAATTTTAAGGAAACAATCCAACAAAGGCATAATCAGTGAAGTGAGTCATCATTACAAAAACTGAGGATACGTAATTCAAACCTCAAATGACAAGAAGTTACAAAGGAAAATGCTTATCACTTAAGACGAAAGTCAAACCCTTCTTTTCTGATTCTTGAGCAAAAAGTCACACACTCATTCCTCCTCAATTGTTTAAGTCATTTATTAATAAGAAGAATCAATCTCCTGGGTGTTTCACCTTTTACAGCAATGCATAGACACGGGCTTTTTCTATAAGGATAAAAAAAGAGTCATCATTTGAAATTCACAATTAGAACATACACATGATCTTTGATCAGTTGCTTGTCATTGCAGGAGGTGATGCCATTAACATTTAATAAAACAGACATTGGGGTCAATTTGTAAAAGATCAAAACAAAGTTTCAAATAGAGAGTTCATGAAATCCTTGGTAAAAGGAATATCCTTGTTTTGAAACATGTGTTTTAAGAGAATGCCTTGACAGATTGACAACCACAGAATATTTACACACATAATCTTTTCAAATGAAAGAAATTCGTTCAACAGTGTTCACATTGAGTCAATTAGACAAAAGAAGCAGCTCACTCTATCAATTTTGGAACAATCAATCACAAGATAAAAAAATGGAGAAGGGATGCTCTCGACTCAAATATCACATCTTTAGAAAATTCACAAGAGTACACAACATGAATCAAAAGGAAACATGATAAACAAGAAAAATAACTGCAGTACACAATACATGAGCTAGAACACAAAATGTCACAATATGCACGGAGAACTAGCCATGTAACCCCAACCCAATCTAGATAGGACCTTGATTACCTTCAAGTTTGACCAACCTAATGGTTATGTCCTTCATAAACAAAAAGATTTGATTAAGGGGGTCGTTGTGTGTCTCAATCTCATAAGTATTAAAGTTCCCTCTAATTGGAGATTTATGAGAGAGATGGTAGAAGTGTGGTCGAATATGACCATTTTTGCCACAAAAATGACAAGTGGGAACTTTCCTTTGAAAAGGTATTCTCCTCACGTGAGCGTGAGAGATTTGTCCACTAGACCCTTTCTCTTAGAGAATTTAGAGGTCTAGTAATTTTACCCTTACCCTTGTCATTTTTCTCAAGACTACTAAACACAACATATGAAGCATGTGAGGCAGGAACAAAATTAATCAATTTTTTCGAAGCTATCACATTTCTTGAAGTAGTAGCACTTTGATCATATCCAATTCCACGTTTATCACCAAAAGACTTTTGCATGCTCAGGATGGTATTTAGTTTAGACGAAGGAGATTCATTTTGGAGACTTCCTTCTGTGCATCTTTCGATCCCTTGATTCCATTCATTTTGTTCATCAAGAATTGATTTTCATCTTGCAAACTTGCACAAATTTTGTTAGCATCAAACAATTTAGTAGTCAAGGAATTATTTTCTACCTTCAGGAATTTTTTTGTCTTGTAGGCTGAGTCCAACAGATTTTGAAGAGAAATGTTTTATTCTTCAGGTGCAGTCAATTGCTTCAATAGCTCCTTACACTTCTTCCTAACTTCTGTGCAATGTCTAACAAGAGTGTTATGAGACACAAGATGACTGCTGCTTTTCACTAATTCTTCATCCGAGTCCTCCTCATATGACTCATCATCAACACCTGCAGATGCACGATCATTGGAACCTTGAATGGTGGCTGGAAGTGCCATGAAAACAACCTTCTTCCCTTTTTGGTCATTGGTGTCATTTGACTCTGATTCATCACTCAAAGATGCATTCATGGCATTTTCCCTAGCCTTTTTCAGGTTTTCACAGTCAGCCTTAATGTGATAAAATCCCTGACACTCGTAGCATTGAGGAAAGTGGGGTTTCTTGTCTTTGTAGGATTTATCTTGTGAATCCTTCTGAGATTCTCCTTTGGATGGCAACTCATATGATCTTCTAGTTTGTTTAGTATGCTTCAGATACTAAACGAACTAGATTTTGAAGAGAAAAGTTTCTGGTTAGCATAACTATTGATTTAGAATCAGAGGACTCATCATCATTGGATTCTTCATGAACCATTTCCTTTTACTTCTTGGAATTTTGCAAAGTAATGCTCTTTGGGAGAAAATCTCTTGCTCTCATAGGTTATGAGAGAACCTACCAATTCATCGACATCCAACAAGAAGTTTCTGGGAGAACCTCTCATAGTAATGCTCTTTGGGAGAAAATCTCTTGTTCGTTTAGTATGCTTCAGATACTTGTGGAAGTTTCTGGTTAGCATAGCTATTGATTTAGAATCAGAGGACTCATCATCATTGGATTCTTCATGAACCATTTCCTTTTACTTCTTGGAATTTTGCAAAGTAATGGTCTTTGGGAGAGAATCTCTTGCTCTCATAGGTTATGAGAGAACCTACCAATTCATTGACATCCAACAGCTTTAAATCCTTGCTTTCTTCAACATCAGTGATCTTGGGGTCAAAACGTGGAGGAAGTGACCTACGAATTTTTTCAAACACTCTAACTTCAGGAACTCTCTCACCAAGCCCTCGCATAGAGTTCACAATCTCACTTAATTTGGTGTAAAATTCACCAAATGTTTCATCTTCCTTTATGTTCACAGTCTTAAACCGAGACATCAACATCTGAAGTTTGGCCTTCATCACCCCTTTTGAACCTTCATGAGTTTTCTCAAGAATGTCCCATGCTTCCTTAGAGGTCTCATAGAGAATAATCTGTTGAAACTCATCCGACGATACACAGTTGAAAATGCAACTTTTCCCACGATTATCCCAGTTGCTCTTCACAGTGCCTTCTTTACTCCACTCATCAAAATCACCAGCAGGTTTTTCAAATCCCTTTTCAACAGTAACCCATATGTTGTCATTAAGCCCCTTTAAGTATGCTTTCATACGTACCTTCGAGTGAGCATAATCATTCCCATTAAAAATGGGAGGGACATTTGAAAAAGAAGTATTTGGTTCCATAATAAAGAGGTCAACAAACATGCTCAAGACGTTAGTAAAAAATCGAGCGAATTTGATACCAATTGAAAGTTTAAAAGGATCGTGTTCTACCTCTAACAACCAAATATTCAAAAGTAAGCAACTAAGCCATTTCAACAAACATGAAAGATGCACAGCAGAAACAAAAGGAACAACACAACCACAACACAAGATTTATTTACGAAGTGGAAAACCCTTTAGCACCTCAAGGTAAAAACCACTCTAGAGCAGCTAAACCCAGGAAACTACTAAATGAAGATTCACAATTAGAGAATAGACGATACTCACAACCTTGAGGACCTCTAAACTTAGTAAGAACAACAAGCTTCCCAGCTTGTCTCCATCGTGACCATCTTCAAGCAGTGCATCTCCTTACCGACCATTCGGTAGACTTCTTTTTTTAAGCATTCAAAGCAACAATCTTTACAGAGACAAATGAACAAGGCAACAAGCCAATCAAGAGTAAAGGGTATCTCCAAGCTTTAACATGTCCCCTCTTGAATAACAACCCCACAGAGACACAGCACTCGTGGAGAAATATTGAGACTTCAGTGAAGAGAGCTCACAAAATACACTTCTAAAGTCTGTGGAGAATAGAGACAGGAAAACTATTTATAGGAGAGACCCATTTTCTTCGTCACGTCCTAACGAAACACTTTCCCGTTGTGATGGATTAAACAGATTCCTAGATCTGAGAATTTCATGTCTTAACGAGAAAGCAGTTCTGTTATGACGGGAAGAACAAATGTCTCTTCTTCGTCACATGTCCCGTCTTAACGCATCAGGTGACGGGAAACCAGGGAGTCCAACATTGGTCATGTTACATGTCTCGTCTTGACGGGGTTCCTGACGAGAAAATAGAGGCTTCAATTTTGCTCTTGTCAATTGTCCTGTTCTGACGAGCTTCCTGACGAGAAACCAAGGAGTTCAACTTTGCTCCCGTTACTTGTCCCGTTCTGACGGGGTTCCTAACGAAAAACCAAGGAGTCCAACTTTTGCTCTCGTCATATCCTCATCGTGACATAGTTCCTGATGAGAAACCAGGGAGTCCAAAACTTGCTCTCATCATATCCTCATTTTGACGCAGTTCCTGACGAGAAACCAGAGACTCCATCTTTTGCTCGTGTTATATCCTCGTCCTGACGGAACTCTTGACGAGAAACCAGTAACTCCCGGTTACTTGTCTCGTTCTAACGGCACTTCTGACGGGAAAATAGGAAAGACTCCAAGAACTCTTAAAAACCTAAGAACAACTCCCAAAGCTTTAAGCAACACAAACAAACAAGAAATATCATTGAATAAGGCCAACTTAAACCTAACAATCTCCCCATTTGTTCATTCAATGACAAACCCTAAACAATGCTTAAAACTTTACAAAATACAAAACCAACTAAATGCAAAGAACACACCAAGTTTTGCATATCGAATAAGGCCAATTTCTAAAACCTAGCAAACATTATTTTTTGCCCCCTAGAATTTAGTTTTTATCACATGAGGTATCTCGGGTTTACATAAGAATGGAGATGGTACCTATGTTTAAATTTCGTCTAAAATTTGACGGAAAGCCACGTCAGCACCATTAAAAAATTGATATGTGTCCATATATTAATTAAAATACAAAATAAAAATTTAAATATTTAAATATCATAAAATTAGAAAAAAAAAAAAAAAAAACAAGGGAAAGGGGTGGCTTGAGCCTGCGCCACTCGTGATGAGATGGCCGGTGGCTGGATTGCCGGCATAGTACTCCTCGACCTCATGTAGGACGTCGTGAGTGCTAGGCCTACCGCATCCGGCATTTTCGCTGGAGATACGTTAGTGTCCATGCCATTGTTCAGGAGGGATTGCACTGATTTGGTCCATTGGATCGCGTTGCTTGCACATTTGCTGGAGGAGATCAGAGACTGCGACGAAGGCCATTCCTGGCAGTTTGATGCGTCTACTTCTTCTTCTTCTTCTTCTTCTTTGTGGTTGTCCGATCTAGTGGTGGCCGTCCAGTCCTCCAAGTGCCTCTTATTACTCGCTGAAAACTTCCGTTTCAATAGCTCTTCTGTGAGTTTCATCTTCTTACTTTTTTTTTTTTTTTTTTTTTTTTTTTTTTTTTTTTCAACTGGCCAATATGGGGGTGGCCCAAGGTGGTTTGGCCACCCCAAAAGGCCAATTGAAAAAAAATAAATAAATAAAAAAATTTAGGATTGGCCCTTGGGGGTGGCCGAACCTCCCCATACCAAATGGGGGTGGGTGGGCCACCCCCAACAGCTTTGGGGGTTGTTTCGGCCACCCCCATTTTGCAAATTGAGGGTGGCTGAACCACCCCAAAACTAGGAAGGGGTGGCCGGCCACGCCTAAGGGCAAAATGGGAGTGGCTATCCAAAGGGGTGGCTAGCGACCCCCACCCCCCCCCCCCCCCCCCTTTAAATAATATTTTTAATTTTAAAATTTTGATTTTGTATTTTTAATTAATATATGGACATGTCGATTTTTTAATGGTGTTGACGTACCTTTCCGTCAAAATTTGGACAGAATGTAGACGGAGGTACCATCTCCGTTTTTATGTAAACTCTTGATACGTCCTGTGATAAAAACTTAACCATAGGAGGTAAAAAATAAAGTTGTTAAACCACAGGAGGCAAAAAAAAGTTTGAGGGGGAGACTGATTGTGGCTATTTTACTTTGGTGTGGCCATAGTAGCACCAATGCGTGGGGGACTGCTCAGGAGGAACCTAGACGACAAAAATCGCAAACGCAACTTTAAGACCAGTTAAGCCATAGCTTAATTGCCTGCCCCACTAAGGCATTAATGAGAACCAATGTGATTTATACTAATTAGGCATGCGGATTCTCCATTACGGAGATTCGAACCTACACCTTACTATTTGGATCTAGCTTACATGCTGTTATTAAAATAACAGCATGTATGCTGTAGTTTAATCAACGGTTCAGATTGAATCTTAAAGTTGACTTACTTTTAGAAGTATTAAATAAGAAAGAGAAAATGAAAAGATATTTTGAAAAAATTCAATCTTGACCGTTGATTGAACTACAGCATACATGCTGTTATTAAAATAACAGCATGTAAGCCGAATCCTTACTATTTACCTAATTACTTAGAAATTTTCTTCGGCCATTAAACCACCCCTCCATGGTAATACGTGGATATTAAATTCCTTACAAATTTTGCTCCAATTAGACGGTGACAAGTTTCAAAAAGTAATAACAAATTTGGAAGTGTAGCTTTACACAGATTCTGGCATGCTTGGCGCGCTTACAAACCTGACAAAGCGCAGAATCATGAAAATGGCATGCTGTTTGTCGCTTCCTCTAATTCCAATAATTATACGATTAAAAAAAAAAAAAAAAATCCAATACTATAAAAGGACTCACTTCTTACACACGTTTTCTCTCACATCAAACTGATTTCTGAAGTTGATCTTGAGTAAATTCTTCACTACTTGTCTTCTTTCTTTTGTCTTCTTTAAACCCTAAAACCCTAATTTTCTGTGTTTCAATTTCCTGCATTCTGAGCTTTTCTCGCTCTCCAGGTTTTTTTTTTTTTTTTTTGCTTTCTAATTGTGAACTTCAGGGTAATTTTTTGATTTTTTGATTTATTTATTCTGTACAGTGCTTGTTTGATAAAGCTAATTCATGTTTATTAATTCATTGACCCTGTAGAGGCCATGGATGAATCAGAGGTGTGTCCAACTGAGGATGCTATTCAGGCTTTTCTAGCTTACTTGCTTGACCCAATGCTTCCGGCTAAGTCTTCTTTGCGGGATATCCCATCACTTTCTCATCAGCAATCAGTGGCGAAACAGGTGCTTCATCAATGTTACAATTTTTGTGGTTATCTCTTTCTCATGGTTCGCTTGTGGTAAACAATGCCTTGTGTTCTTGAATATTTGATGGTGGAGGAGTAGATAATGCTTATACATCTTCTGTGGTTGGAACGTGGTTAATATATATATATATTTGGATGAATGAACAAATTTTATAGCAAACAAAAGTCTACATTATATTTCCTGGAACTCAGCCACAATCATTGGCTTTACAATCAAACTACTAACATCTAACACTTTATCACCTATACAAACATCAACAATCAGCCTATCTAAGGATTCCAACAGGCAATCCCCATTTTTTGCACAGTTCTACATTTTCTCTACTTCTCAGGAATTTACAATTAGAAGCTAAACGAGCTCTAATCTTCCGTGTAATTCTTTGAATGATCTTCTCTTCCGAAAGTGGATTATTCCCATGTCAAATATTATTCCTTTCAATCCAAATGGCGTAGATTGAAGAACTCAAACATAATCGAACCAAAGTAGCCTTTAGTCCTTTTCTGCCTCAATCCATAACAGAATCCCAATCATGGTTATTAATGTAGATAGTTTTATGTGTATACTGCACACTGTTTTACCTTTTACGAGAAGCTGTCTAGAATTAGGAGTGTATATCCATTTACTACTAAATTCTGGGTAATGCAGTAAAGAAAGGAACATTGAGAGGGATATGAATTTTGGAATGCCCCAGCAGGTCCATGTCAAAGCGTGGGAACTAATGCAAATTAATGAATTGATACCATGTAAGGTTTGTCTAAAAAGGTTATATTAAACATGTATAATACTCAAACTAGTGATAGAGAAGAGCATGCCTAGCGTAATCTACCATTCTCGAATACCCCATTGTGGAATACCAGAATAGAGAAACTAGGATGACACTGTTGCTGGATGAGGAACGTTGGGACACATACCAGAATAGCGAAACTAGGATCACGCTGTTGCTAAATGAGGAATGTCGGGACGCACCCATATGCGCCGACGGGCTAGAGAGAGATGCTCACAATTTCTTCTACACCAACACTTACGCCACCAATTCATACATGAATAGATTTATACATGCATATGTGATCCTCATCCTCCACTCTTAACTACTTGTTTTGCCTTTAAAATTGATTGCTATTAGGTGCATGCCATTGTGTTACTGTACAACTATTACCTCAGGAAACGACAGCTACAACTAGAAGTTTTGGGTTTTGAGGCCTTTTGCAAATTGGCTGTGATTCTGAAACCGACTTTGTTGGCATATATGAAGTTCATGCAAAGATCCAATGATACTGAATTGGATGACTTGGAGAAACAGTTTTCAGTGACAGAGAAAAGAATCATGGAAGCATGTGATATATCTACAAGTTTAGATGCATCCAAAGATGTCCCAAATATAGATGGATGGCCAATGTCCAAAGTTGCAGTTCTCTTACTTGACTCAAAGAAGGAAAACTGCTTTTTGCTATTTAGTTCCATCACCCAGGGAGTTTGGTCAGTGATTGAAAAGGACTTGGATATCTCAAACCTCACTTTAGAAGGTATGGCAGAGGCAAAACAGGTGGACAAAAAGAAAAGATTCATTAGAAAACCTTCAAAAGGTGAATCGAGTGTTGATGAATCTGGTTTGCTCCGGCTTGCATATTTAGCTGTTAAGGAAGCAACAGGTATGCTATGTTACCTATAGGTAGATGAACAAATTGTTAAATTTTGAAACTGCAGCAGAACATTTTCTTTTTTCCTTTTTAATGATTTTAATTTCTGAGCAGTTGCTACTATATTCTGAGTTTTGTTTACTTTTCCACCCAATATATCATCTGGATTTTCAAGTATACTCATAAAATGATTGTGGAATTTTGTTTAAAAAGGTTATATTCCTTCTGTTGGGAGAAACATGCTGAATTGATAACCTGGATACTCACAGTAAATTATATTTGCCTTTGATGCTATTTTCCTGATTTCATTTTTTGCTTGATACTATGTATGCCTGGCATGATACACCTTACTTCACTTTAATGAAAATGAATCTACTTATACCATTGGTATTATGCTATGCATTTAAATTTCAAATGTTGCTGCTCAATGAGGATGTAAATTCATTTTTGGTGCTTAAGAGATCTGTCATGTTTTCTAAATTCTAATGATTAGTTCATACTTATCCAAAAAAAAAAAAAAAAAAAGATCTGTTCTCATTCTCCAAAGTTGATCTTATTGTGGAGCTGGCAACAATCTTCTTGGCGTTAAATCTTATTGGGTTTTCACTGGAATTTCCCTTTTGTAATGCTGTTGTACTGTAGGCTTTATTCTCCTGAAGATATTTTATGGAAATAGTTTTTCTGCAAAACATTTTTGGGAAAAGGATCTAAATCACATAAATTTCCTTTGGAGCAGCCTATTGAATACGGAAATTAATATTAATTGGTTTGACTTATGTATTAGGATAACCAATTGTTATTGTTATTAAGGATTTTGTAGTTTATTAAGCAATATGTCTATCCAGCAAGAGTATAATATAAATTAATCATGGTTATCGTACTTGCAGCTATATATATATATATATATATATATATTTTGATAAGTCGTACTTGCAGCTATATTTAACCAAGTTAAATTATATTTCAAGTTAGGAACATAACATTTTTTTTCTATAATTAATTGAGATATCGTTAATAGCGTAAGGCGCCCCCATGTACATAGAAAGTATACAAGAGAAGCCACCTAACTAGTAGATACAAAAAGAATAAGAAAATCATGATAATTAATCACCAAAGGAGAAACATATGTAGCTTCCCAAACATGCAAAATTGTTGAAAAATAAAGACTTTATCTCCTCTGAAGTCTTCTTGTGGTCCTCAAAACATCCGGCATTCGTTTCTCTCCATAGACACCACAAAAGGTACAAAGGCGCTATTTTCCACATATCAGCACTCAGAGTGTTGCCAGCAGTCCATCAACAAGCAAACAAATTGACTACTCGTCTAGGTATAACCTAAGGCAACCCAAATCAATTGAAGAAAACATTCCAAATGGCACAAGCAACCTCACAATGAAGAAGAAGATTCACGGACTCCTCATTCCTTTTGCCATATAATACCAATCAACCACAATGACACTCTGCTTCTGGAGATCGTCCATGGCAGCCCATAACATATTTGATTGCTCTATCATTTGGCAGCCCAATCTGTGAACTTTAGGCATTACCTCATGATTAGCACTTGTTAGAGTTTAGTGTAGTTTCAGTTACCCTTTCCTTTTCTTTTTAATAGTTTTAGACTTGCTGATAATTGAATATGATTCTTGTACATGGAACAGGTATTAATCAGTCTGATCTCCTGGTTCTAGAAAGCCATGCTGTATATTCTCTCAGCAAAGAAAAGACAACTGCTCGCTTTTATATAATACGATGCACCCAATCTGTGAATGAGGATGTTATTCAAGTTCCTCTTAAGGATGCGATTGAAAGGTTTGGCGCTAGGCAGAACCTTTTGTGTATGCATTTATATATATTTTTTTATTATTATTTTTCTTTTGAGAGAGAAAAAAGGGGGGGGGGGGGGGTTAAGGGTGTAGACCTGTGATTCCTGGTTCTCCTGTTAGCGAGTAAGATGCATGTAGACATTTGATTGGGTTCTTTCTAGTGCCAATCATTTGCACACTAATGGAGAGAATTGGTTTACATATGTTCTAAATTTTTCCTAATATTGAACTAGTTTATCAAACCAATCCACTTGGCATCTGCTAAGCGCCTTTAAGTATGGCAAGTAATTTATTTGATTTTGTATCTTTTGCACAAAAAAAAAAAAAAAAAAAGTGTTTGGCAAACTAACTCTTGAGTTATATTACATGTTAGACTGAGTTAGAGAGTAGAAATTTGAAGTATAATTTCTCTGTTTTATTGGAAGTGCCCTGTTATCTAGGTTGAGAAATATCCTTATTAAAAAAAGTTCTTTAAAGAATGGAAGAGAAGATGTTTCTTGGTCTTCTATTTCACTTATTTATGTGTGGTAGATTAATGCGGGAGGTTTATTTTCCTATTTTATGTTAACATTTTGCCCCTTTAGCTCTAAAATAAAAAGTTCAGTATTTTCCATCTCTTGTTTTCAATTTGATTTTACTTCCTCTAGATTTTCATTTTTTTTTTTTTTGCGTAGCAATACATTGAATTATTCTTTATCTTAAAATAAAAAAATAAAATAAAAGAGGGTTATATCAATATATATTAAAAGAGTATTCTACTTCCTATATATATTGTTGTAATTTTGTTTCAATCTAATTGTGTTAATGTCGGTTACATCTTTCTGGCTGAAATTTCATGATTAATGGAGATTACTATCTTCCTAGCTCTAAACCTTGAATTGGTGATGAAAATAATAGTGATAGAATTTTATTTTTCATGCTAAGTGAGAAATTTGGATTCTTAAACCAATTATGAGTTAAATTGTGACCTAAAAGTATGTGCCAGATGGTTAGTTGATGAGAGTGTTTGTTTGAGAACAGCACACCTTAAAATGATGGCAGTTTTGTCTTATTTTATGTTCTTAGAGTCAAGACATGGATGAAGTGAGCAATGAAATCAAAACCAACTATTGGGCTTAGGGGAGATCAACACGTAGCTTATAATATGAAAGTTGAAACTTTTGTAGCTGTTAGAACAGCGGTTCTATATACAAACCATGTTTTTGGGCCTTTGCTTTGTGAGACTAGTATCTATAGATGTTGTGTCTATTGTCATCTTCTTCTTTATCATGACTTAATTTTTCTTTCCTCATGAACTGCAATGCAACACGTGCTCAGGGTGGAATTAAGTGTTTTGATGTCTTTTATATTGATATTGTAGAAAATTATAATAAGATGTAAATGGAAGAGAATATAACAGAAGTGGAGGGAGAAAAGACACAAGGATTTTTGGGTGGTTGGGCCATAAAGGCCTACGTTCACTATTGGGAATTGCTCTAAAGGCTACATTGTGCTCTTATTGTCTTCTATATGTTTACTATACAAATGACCCATTTTTATAGGGGAAATGTGGTAGGTGGAGTGAATACAAATAAGGTAAAGATTTTATTACAATCAACCAACTTTGGCAAATACATTGATTAGGAAAATATCAAAGTTGAGGTGGAAGCTTGAGTTCGAAAAGAAAAAGAATTGACCTTTTTTTTTTGGTTGAGGTGGATTTGGTGCGACAAAAACCAATATCTGAGTGTGAGCTTGGCCTTTGGATCCATTGATGAAACAGATAAGGATTGTGTTTGGCAAGATCCAAAAGCAGGATGTGAGCTCAGATAAGGGTGGAATCAAGTGCGACGCAAAGCCAAATCTGAGCGTGAGATGGGAGGTGGCCGGTGGTGGCAGTCGGAGACGCGGCTGGATGGTTGCTGGAGATGGAAGCCAGGCGGCGACCGGATATCTGGACTGACAATGGGCCAAACTAGGCTGACTTGGGCCGACAAATAACCTGATTTTCAATAATACTGAGAAAACATAGATAAGACGGTTAAATTAAGGTTTTTTCATTGTTGAAGATGATTAAAAAACCTTATTTGGTTGTTTCATAGAAACTGTTCTTTCTCCATTGACTGAGTAAATCAGATGCCTTTATGTAGTGTCACTTATTGAAGGAAGCACCATATATGATTCCGCTTCAAGAAAGAATATACTCTTTATGCTTCTTTCCCCATTAACTGTTATTTGGTTGTCTGACCTGAAATCTTTTTTATAAGAAGATCATAATCAACTGTACATTTTTTTAATGAGTTTTTTTTTTTTTTCCTCCGCTATTTGAGTAGCTTGCAGGGTCCTTTGGTCAGAAAAAGTTCCAGCAGATGGACGGTTACCCCAGTTATCGAGTACTTCCATGTGCTTCCTTATGCCAAGATAGTGTCAAGCTGGCTTTCGAGGTGCACCTAATTGTTTTCAAAATAACTTCATTGTGTGTTATAATTAGAAACCTTTGTTTTACCTGCATAAAGTAGTTCCTAGAAATGTTCTTTTTTTTGTTGGTTGTGGATTTATTAGAGTTCAACTCATTTGAACACCCAATGTCAAGATTCAATGCTGTAGCATGTATAACATTTTGAACTTCCCATTTTAGATACTTCAAAGATATAGCTTTGATGAAAACATTTTGGATCAGATAAATACTGTTGATGCAGACATCAGATATTTATTAAAAGTGGTTTGTGGGCTCCAAATCATTAGAGAGATAAATAGATAACACGTTTCTGTTCAAAACGTGTTATCTATCTATCTCTCTAATGATGTGGAGCCCACAAACCTCTTCTAAGAAAGGTTTTTTTAAGCCTGGGATGCATGATCTTGTGCACAAGAACTCTTCATTATGTGTAGCACTTTTTTTCTTCATTCGACATATTATCAATATGTATTTTTCCTTCCCCTTTTTGTTTGATGTAATTCTAAGCCTTGTCCATGTGTTAGGCTGGGAATTGAACCCATTTTGTTGAAGGTGGATTCCACAACTAGGCTTGGGAACTACCACAACCTGGTTGTCCTAAGCTATCTGGCACTTCTTGCATGTAATACTGGAATATCTATAGCTAATTATTATTATTATTATTATTATTATTATTTTCTAATCAATACAAAGGAAGAGGGCTAGGGAGCTATATTCAATTTCATTTACTTCCATAGAAGATGTCTTGTAAGATGCATTTTCTCATCAATATGACGTTTGTGACATTCATTTCTTGGATTATTCATGGCAATATTTGGGGCTTGCACAAAAAAGAGAGGCTCTAAACAATAAACCTCTCTCCATTTTATTATATAAAGGGTTGTAATCGAGCTCGATTCAACTGACAAGTAGCTGTTTGAATTCCCCTATGGTTAAAAAATAGGCTGCTCAAACTCGAGTTGAACTCCAACAGGGTGTTCAAATTCGGCTAGACTAAAATTGGCCATGTTTGAACTCGGCTCGAGAAATTTCAAATTGTCTTCACCTTTTTTGCGTTGGAGGAGACCCACCACAATTTGTCTTCACCTTCCCGTCTCACTCTAACTAAATACAAGATCCTGAAGAATGTGGCAAAGACATCTACCTCTCAATCATGAACAGCTCTAGAAAAGTTCATGTTCTACTAAATGGAGCCACTAGACAGCTTCAAGAGAGCCGCAACAGAAGCATCCTTATACCACAAGTAGAATATAACCCACATTGATATGCAAATGAAATATTGAATGATCCGTCTAGCATATGTGAATTCCAAATTCAATACCATTTCAAAGAACTTCTCAAACCATGTTCTTGGTGTCTGGTTTAGACTATATAAGGCTTTCCTTAACCTGCATATACATCCCTACCCTTTCTTACAGTTAAGAATTCAAATTGTGGATTTTAGTAACCTATGTGCTTAGTTTGTTCTTTACTAAAACAAAGGAATTCCTCAATCACAACCAATTATTTCTCAACTAACATTGATTGAGATTGCTCAATAAGAAGTATTCTTTGTGGTTGAGACATGAGAAGTCTGAATAATGGGATACTTATGATTCCATTCACAATGATAATTTTATGTTATTGTGACTTGTCGCTAGTCAAAATTGGGTGTTTTGTGTTCTTTTGATCTGTCAACAACAATAAGTTGTTTTCCACTGTTGTTTCAGGGAGTTAAAATAAAAGGGCTGTTCCTTTTAGAGATAGCCCTTTCTAAACTTGCATAGCTGGACTGCATCCATAAATGCAATTCCTGTTCTTTCAACCACCAATACAAAATTTATGGTTCCTCTGTTCATATCTTTTATGGATTTTATGTGAGTGCTAGTGATTTATGTCCTCAGTACATTTGTTTGTTTATTTTATTTTATTTTTATTTTTTTCTTTCGAGAGAATTGCATCGTTGAGCCTTATATTTGATTTAGATTTGATACAGATTCTTGTATCTCATGTGATTTAGATTTAGTTATGACTTCCAGCTTTCAGATGAAATCTTCAGCATAGCTGATTAGCTGTGGCCTTGGTCTTTGCTGGTATTTCTACACACTGTATGGTTCTTTTTGGGTTTGCTTCTGCAGTTTCTAGTTGTTTATGGTGCTGGTTTATTGCCAGCCCTTCTAACAAATGTGGAGGTTGAAGGGTGTTGCTTTCCTTTGTTCTATTATTTTCTTATATATTTCTTAGTATATGAACCGTTGCTCTTTTAGTTTTCCTTTTTCTTTAATTCATTTACTTACTTAAAAAGGGGAAAAAAATTATGCAGGGAAGTTCTGTCTGGTAGCTTGCATACTTTAAGCATGGTAGAGGGAAATTCAAATGTGAACAGCCCTGACACGACAGATAAACCTTGCACTCCAGAAATTCATAAAAGGCTCGATAGATCTCATATAGAATATGGACTAGTAGGGGGTTTTGGCAACAAGGCAAAGGACGCTAATGCTGAATCACTCAAGCTGAAGGATGATAGTGAATGTCACATGATTGTTTTGTCTGGTTCTCTCAATGGATCTCTGAATATGAATGTGGATGACTCTTTCATGGTTCCTTCCCAGAATGGAGAGAAATGCAAGAACATAGCAAATACTATCCAAGTTGACAATCGTGAAGAAAAGATGAATAGTATGGAAAGTTATGTAAATGGCTCACCAAGTGATGTCAAGGTTAAGGTTAGATCTTTTTTTCCGCTTAAGTGACAACCTTTTTGGATTTCCTTTTAATTAAAGTTTATTAGGGTTAGATACACCTTTAGTTTGTAAGGTCTGTTGGTTTCAATTTGATCCCTGCAATGTTAATTTACAATCATCCTTTAGTTATTTAAATTGTTTTAATGTTGTACAATCCCTAATAGACTAACAATGAACCATAATGGATTCTTCTTATGTCGCATAATTTTTATTGCCGCAGTCTATTTTGGTTGATATGTATTGCCATGTCAACAACTTACTAACATGGAATTTTTATTTTTTTATTTTTTTTTCATTAAATAATAATTCTCTCTCCCTCTCTCTCTCCCCTCCAACTCAGTCCCAACCTCCGTACCTCTAATCCCTTTCAACCTACCAGTTTCCACTAGCAACCCTTTAAACTCCAACTAGACAAACACTAGCAATGAATTTTTTCTTTTAATAGAAAAGAAGAAACCTCTCTAGATAGGAAAAAAAAAACCCATCATCCATCTCATACAACATAACACAACAAAAAAGTCCAAGTTCATATCATATCATATTCCCATTTTGAAACTGATCAACGTTGAATGAAATTCAAAAAAGTTAAAACAGACAATAATTTCCATTAACAAATCGTCAACAAAGCATAAAACTTGAAAATTGATTCTTTTGTCTCAAGACATGATAAACTTTCCTTTTTGGATCGTCTGATATTGTATAAACTTTCTAAGAGTGGAAGTCCATACTTCTTCAATTTCTTCAATTGATATTGGTCACTATTGGGACTGCTAGAATTACCACTTTTGAAGATAGTGAAGCCGAAGACTTCATGGAAAGAGCGAAGCTCAGAACTATTCAAAATCTTCATATGAGCAGGCTCGTATTCTGACTTCAAGACATGAAGAAAGAGAACAACGTCCACATCTTGATATTGTTTTTCCAAATGTGCAAGTTCGTATTTGAGTGGTTGTGACATATTTCTTTCTTCCACCACCCCTATGATAGAGAGAGAGGAAAAATACAAAATTTCAGAATAGGGACTCCTCTTAGGTACACTTCACTCTTCTTCTAGAATAGGGACCCCTGTCCCTTTTCTTTCTTACACAGATTGATGAGCATATATGTAAGGTTTGGGTTCAAGATTATGTGTTTTTGACTTTGTAATTTGTCTAACTACAGCTAGCTTCTTTATACTTTCTTTAGTTTTCTTATATTTGATTTATATTTATGCATCTGATATTGGGTTGACAGGATGAGTTGGTGGACTCGAGGATGAGGCCTTCCTTTACCAAATGCAAAGATGAACAGATTGCTGCTGGAAATAGAACTTGTGACAATATCTTGTCTGTTCAAGATGGGATAGGTGATCATGTAATGGTTGCTTATGAATCCAACTCAATAGAACTCGACAAATTGCAAAGTTTTATGGCGTCAAAGCAACATGAATTGTCATTCACTGCCTTGAGAGTTCTTCTTCGTAAAAGGGATCAACTGGTATTATTTTTATCCTCTCACATGTTCTAATAGTGCTTAGAAAAAATTGTCCTAATATCTGTTTGATAATACTTTTTCAATAGTCTCTCTCTCTCAATCACACAGACATAGAGATACAGATCAGTAATTTCATAATTGACCGCATATCTTCTGTGTATGTGTCATAGGGCTGGCAATTTTTGACACGACCCGTGAATCCGACACGAACCCAACACAAAATTAGTAGGTTAGGGTTTGGTATAGGTGCTTGGGTCACTACCGGGTCAAGCTGCTTGACCCGTTTAATAAACAAGCCAATTCCGGGTCAAACCGCTTAACTCATCAGTGATCTTTTTGACCCGTTTATAAAATCAGATTTTTTTTTTAGAATTTTATTTTGTGTTTCCATGTTCTGTCATTACCACAAATTTTGTTTCCCAATATCAAATCTCTGCACACAAGATTGAAAATTCAAGTTGATGTTGCCCTCAACTAAGTCCATCTTCACCAATAATCAATTGGCCTCTACGCTTGGTTGCTATGTAGTGCCTCTGTTAACTTGAATGTGTTTATGTCTGACCATATTAGTTTGGGATGGCTATCATGCTTAGGTGTTTGGGGTGTAATATCATTTTGTTGGCTCTTCTGCTGTTACTTTGTGAACTTGCAAGACATTAGTATCATGTCGCAATACCAAGTTTCCTAAATGTGAATTATGCCTACTGCTGTGAAGAAAGGACGTGAGAGGTGCCCTACACCAGATTGCTAGCATTTTTTCAGATACGCATTGAGAATTAAATGAATTTGGATTTAGAAATGCCCAAGAATGCAAGGCTGAATTAGAAACGGAGTCTCGCTGTTATCTATACAGTTGAGATACATCCCTCCATAAAATTTTGATGGACATTGCAATGCCTTGCAAACATAATTTTTCTTAGGGAAAAATCCACTTTACCCCCCTGAAGTTTCAGGAGTTTTTCAATTTAAACCCCAAAATTTAAAAAGTGGCAATGTACCCCCCCAATGTTTCAAAAATTTTCAATTTAAACCTTCCATTACAATTTCCGTTAAATTGGACGGAAATTTTTTTAAAAAAGCCTGAGGGTAATTATGTAATTTTAGAGATTTCCGTCCAATTTAACGGAAATTATTAACGGAAGGTTTAAATTGAAAATTTTGGAAACATTGGGGGAGTACATTGCCACTTTTTAAACTTTGGGGTTCAAATTGAAAAAGCCCTGAAACTTCAGGGGGGTAAAGTGAATTTTTCCCTTTTTCTTGAAACAATGTCCCAAAATCCAGCTTATCTTTCTGTTTCATTATTTTGTTTATATTTGTAATTTTTTTTTTTTTTTTTAGTTTATCAAATAATGGGTCATGCTTGGGTCAACCCCAACATGACTTATTTATTAAATGGGTCATGCGTGTTTGGATTGAGTTGGGTCAACCCAACACGATTTGTTTATCAAACAGGTTAGACGGGTCATGTCGTGTCACTCGCTTATTTAAATGGGTCGTATCAAGGTTGGAGGGTTTGACTTGTTTAACTAAATGAGTCGTGTCAAGGTTGACCCTTAACGGCTTGGCTGGTGGACATGAACCTGTATTGCTAGCCCAGTGATATGGTCGATAGTGTGATGCCATATGCATGCTGTGTTTGGTACCAATTAGCCAATTAGGTCACTACAATCGATAACATCTTTGAAGTCTACATTGATGGCATGTAATTTGTAACCTATAACCTTCAAGGTGTTGAAGATTGGATGTTCTCAATTACTATATTGGTTACCATTCTGATCATAGGGTTTTTTAAATGGACCTATGGGATGGTATTTTGGTTTCTTCAACCCATGCTGACATATGTTGTTTTTGCCTTTTAGGTTACTTGCTCGGTTTTGACAATAGCTTCCTTCTACTTCAAAACCCTGGGAAGATTCATGCTGTGTTGATCTTTACTTGTGTTTGCAGTCTTTTCAGCAGCGCTGTATAGAAGATGAGATTGCTCAGTGTGATAGAAAAATCCAGAAGATTTTAAACGGTATGATTGCCTCTAAATGTTCTTTTTCTTCCATTTATTTTTTGTAATTGGATGAACAGATCCCAGTTAAATGCTTAAAATATAGGAGAGGATCTGAATATAAGTAGCTCTAAAAGTGGACAGTTCTGGTCTAGTGCACTGATTATTGGGTCAAAGTTGCATGTCATTGGCACTCATGGCTGTAGGTGAGAGCACTATAGACAGTCTAGACTTTGTGATTCAGATTGTGCTAAAAGTAGTGCCTTCCAAATGTTAGTTGGGTTCTCCCAAATGAGGATCTCGGTCATTTAAATCATGGGTTCCAAATTCTGGCCAGTCTTATTCTTGAACATATAAATAAGAATATTTAAGAATTAAAATATGACTGTAATTTTGGATATTTGAATGCTTCCTTTGATGATCTGCAACATTGGAGCTAAACCAATCCTTTGTAGTGTCCAAATCTCTTTGTTAACAGAAATCAAATCATAAACTTTTCCCACAGCATGTTGCTATATGATAAACTTGTACATGGTTAAGATTTCATAACATAAACAACAATAAATGAAAATTACATGAAAAGGGATGGAAATTGTTTATATTGAAGTTCACATGAAAAAGAAAAAAGGAATTCAGTGACAATAATATTTTGCTAGAGTAGCCTTCTATTTGAATGATTACATTTCATTATTTATAAATTAATTGCTTAATCAATTTGCATTAATTGTTAAAGTAATCAAATGCCCGCGCTTATCTCTTTCTTTCTTTCTTTTTTTTTTTTTTTTTGAACTCTCTTTGTAGAAAAAGAAAAGAAGCTTATATTTAATATAAGCATTACTCATACATTGTCTGAATGTTTACTTTATGCATATTAAACGTGTTAAAACACACTCAAAACCTTAACAATTCATTGTAGTGACCAATCAAAACTGAAGATTATTTGAATTATATTTTCAGAATAGTAGATGAATAGGTTCCAGTTTGTTATTTTCGACTGGTAGGGTATCCTACCTGCATGTTTAGGAATCCCAATGCTTGTATTTTCTAGAGCCTGTCCTTACAAGCATCAGTGAGTATAGCAATAGATAGAGATACATAACCTATGTTTTTATATTTGTGTTCTTCTTCTTATGATAGGTGGTGAAGATGACTTGGTCTTAAAGATGGAATCCATCGTAGAAGGTTGTAATGATGTATGCCCAAGAAGTATTACCCAAGAAAGGACTTACCAGCAACTTGAAGACCAACATTCACCTCAAAACTTCAAGAGGAAAAGATTGTCAGAGGCTGTTCTTAGTATACAAAATCCATGCCAGGCAAGTTTTATCATTGGATTCTAATGCAAGCTTTTAAATGTATCATACTGATTGAATCACCTTAGAAGGGTCATTTAGATTTTTTTATCATGCAAAATTGACCCCGGGGGGGGTGGGGGGGTTCTATCTAATGGTGTGTAGAGATTGTATTGGGTGCACAACTACAATATATCATGCTGCGGGGGATAGGTTAAGTTGTAACGAAGTGTCTTTACATATTGGAACTGTTTAATAGTACTTGAGTGCCTTGAAAGTCAAAGTGTAAGAAAGCAACAAGAAGTCAAAAGGAGGATGTAAGGATGGGAGGCTAGGCTATTCATATTATCTTGTAAGGGTCCATGAGCCTCATATTTGCTGTGAAATTTAAATATTGTGTGCCTGATTGGGACTCAAATATTTGGTAACAAGTCTGGAACCTCTGAAGTTGTTAAAAACCCTTGGTAATTGGTCGTGTGTGCCCTGGGACTGCATGCTAGAGGGTCTTAAGTTATGGCCATTGATGGCATCATCACTCATATTCTACATTTTTTGAAATACGGGTGAAGATTTTATGCATTATTTTTCATTATTTATTCTCCTATAACACCTTCTTAACTTGGCAGGAATTGGATAGTGTGTGTTATGAGAACAACTGGATATTGCCAACTTATCATGTATCCACATCAGATGGTAAGATCATCTAAGTTCAGTTTGTATTCTTTTTTTTTTGATAGGTAATCAAGAAATTTTATAGGAAGCGTAGGCACGTCTAAGCATATAGGAAGTATACAAAAAGGACACAAAAAACAAAGAAAAAAAAAAGAAAAGCAAGAAACCCCAAACACCAAACATCCCAACAGAAACCGGCCCACAAACCCTAAACAAGATTACATCACAGCAAGAGCCCACAAACCCTAGCATCAAAGTTGATAGAGCACTCTAAGTTCTTCAACTCCCTTCTCCCTTTAAACCTTGGAGACCCTTTAAGCTTGGGAGTGGGATCTGGGACCTCATGACGCTGACCCTTATCCACTTGAGCCATGAGGTTCAAAAATCCCATCATGTTCCCCTCAAAAGAGATTCCTGCGGCTTGAAGACACAGCGCTGCCATGTTTGTATTCTAAATAACATGAATTTGAAGTACTTTCTTTTGTACTGTTAATGAAGTACTAATGGCATAGCTGTTTATATATTATATGAAAATGGCATAATTTGTATTCGATACAATTACTAGATATTGTATTGCTCCTTGATGAGCCACCAAGTTCCTTTTTGTCTTCAAGTTTAAAACATGCTAGTCTAAATTTGGGATTGTTTAGTAATCAATATCCTGTTAGATGTTTTACAAAAATGATCCTTGCTAGGATTTCTCCACCATATCTTGTAATGATTTTCAAGTTTTTTGATAAGTTTACCATTTAATACGTTGCCTCATTATGGTGTATATGCATAATCCTAATGGATTACATTTGTTGACTCGTTGTGTTGTATGCCAATATCCTGGAGGCTAAAGCTTGAGAAATGTTTTAAAAAATCGTGATGGCTTCTCCATCACGTTATGATTACAGAAGATCTTGATGGTCTGTTAAGGAATTTGAAAACTAAAATAATTGTCACTCTGTTTTGCTTTTGAAGGTGGATTTAAAGCTTGTGTCACTGTAAAAGGGATTGATTTCGAGAGTTCGAGTGATGGTAATCCCTGTATCAATCCTCGGGAAGCAAGAGAATCAGCTGCTGCACAGATGTTGGCCAAGTTACGAAGAATGGCGGGTTCAACCTCGTAGTTTTATGGTCTGGTTAGGTTGATTTATGGAGCAGGATAGGGAAAGGTAACATAAAATACATAGGACTAATGTTAGTAATACATGTAGAAACTCAATTTCCTCTCTCCATGCAGAAAATGGTACTCTCGGATACTAACCCATTTTTAGAATATAATATGTGCTGCTCTAATTACTATCAAAGTGGCCTTAATTCTGGGTAGCTTGGGTCTCAAGGAAGGGTATTGCAGCTTTCATATGTACATTTTGCATTGGATTCTCCCAAATAACCGCAGTGTGTCATTTGAAACATGATATTTAGCTTTCGGTTGGCCTTGAATGATACTTAAAGCTTCATGGAAAGAGCCAATAACAACTTCTGTCTCCGCTTGTTCTTGGCCAATCTAAAGACTAAATCTTTTGTTTTTAATGCTACACATAACACATCGGTTACACGTGGAAGAATCTATCATTTGGAGCAAAAAATATCATGGTTTTTTACTTTACCACAAAGTACTGTGGGGTTCTTGAACTTGAAACCATTTAACATTTTTTTTTCTTAAAAGAAACTATATATTGAGTACTATATGCTTAGAAAGAAGATAATTTTTTTTTTTTTCAATAAATATCCATGAAAAAAAGCATAAAAATTAATGAAACTTAAAATTTCTTAAGATTATTATAGAAAGATGAAGTATCTAGATGTATGAAATACCTCGAGCCCAACTGCTTCAGGAGGTAGACTTCTTTGTGATCTTTGGGTAAAATTCCCTCTTAAGTAGTATTCGAAGATGGCAATTGTTTTGTACGGCACAACTTGTTTGCACATTTCTAGCCAGTAATATCCTAGTCGCTACAAATTTGAATATAATTTATCTAAAATGATTTTATTAGTATTTATCTAATTTAAGCGTTTTTTCTAATACTATTTTTTTAAATGATTTTATTTAATTTCTAAAACCATGTGATTCACTAAAACTGTGTCTAAAAGAATGTGGGTTTGTGAAAATTTACACTAAATCCGTAGGGAGAACAAGATGTCATGACATACAAGTTTATGGTTCAAAAACCATAGAGAACAGAAGAATTTGAAAAAAAGAAAAAGAAAAAGGTGATGGAGCCTCCAGGGCCGAGGCAAATAGCGTGAAGCTTACGCAAGAGGGATATAGAAGTCTTTTTCATTTTTCTGAGAGTTATATAAATAAAGGCCTTTAGCCGCGAGGGAAAAATCCTTCACATTCCTCAATTCTCATACTAGCCGTTACCACTACGCGTGAAACCTAGGTCATTCTCTGTTGTCTTCCATCGCAAGAGCCAGCGATTCATCTCCCTCCGCCGCGTTCGTCGACGGTGGAATCAGCATCATCCGTATCATCGCGGAGCCCAGAGACCCAATTGCTTCCATCCTTCTGGTGCGCACTCTATCCTTCCTCACTCCCCCATCCTCTAGGGTTTCTATTCCTTTTTCACCCCTAGGGTTTGTACGCACCCTATCCTTCCTCCCCCTCTGCCTAGGGTTTCTATTCCTTTTTCACCGCTAGGGTTAGTATCATGTCTGATGTGTGGATCGTTTTCAGGTATCCTCTTGGAAGCCGATTGACACGGAATAATGAAGAGATCTAGAAAGGAGGAGGATGATGAGTACTCGCTCCTCTGTGGAGAGCTGTCGTGGCGTAGGGGAACGATGATCGGCCAAGGAGCTTTTGGGTCTGTATACAGAGCAGAACTGAAGAAACCCAGAGCTTTTGGGTCGGTTGTGGCTGTGAAATCGGCAGATCCGTTAACTGGGAATTCACTTATGTGGGAAAAGACGGTTCTCGATGCTCTCCAAGGCTGTCCTCATGTTATTCAGACATTTGGAGCAGACACGACAAAAACACGGAATGGGATTGTGCTCTACAATGTCCTCTTGGAATTTGCTTCGGGAGGAAGCCTTGCTGATTTAATCCTAAAATCACGCTGTCGTGGGTTGTCTGAGAGCGATGTCAGAAAGCACACAAAGGCTATACTTGTGGGGTTGAAACACATTCATGCTCGTGGCTTCGTTCACTGTGACTTGAAGCCTGATAATGTTCTGTTTGTGCCTACTGCTGATGGGTTTGAGGTGAAAATTGCGGATTTTGGATTGGCAAAGA
The DNA here is from genome assembly GCF_965113065.1 of Corylus avellana. Taxonomy (NCBI): domain Eukaryota; kingdom Viridiplantae; phylum Streptophyta; class Magnoliopsida; order Fagales; family Betulaceae; genus Corylus; species Corylus avellana. Next base: position 30,329,985 of record NC_142491.1, read on the forward strand.
GAGTTCACAGTTGCCAGACGGAGACAGAGACTCCATCTTGGAGAGGGACTTCCTGGTTTTTAGCACCAGAGTGTGTAATTTACGGGCTACAAGAGGCCTTCTCTGATATATGGGCTCTTGGATGCACCGTGCTTATCATGCTCACTGGACAACTACCGTGGGCTACCATGTCTGGTTCAAAGGAGTTTGAAGATCTTATGTCTCAAATTCGGTCTGAATCAGTGCCTGAGATTCCGGACGAGATATCAAACGCAGCAAAGGATTTCTTGAAGTGCTGTTTTGCAGTAAATCCCATGCATAGATTGACAGCTGATGCGCTGTTAGATCACCCATTTCTGGAGGATTTAGATGAGACAGATTCTTCTTCACATGTTCAACTATCAAAAGAAGAAGCTGCAAATGCAAAGAGGATTAAATGCAGTCCTTCGTCTTTTCCTTTTGGGTGTAGCTTCATACCCTTAGAAGAAGCTGCAAATGCAAAGAGGATTAAATGCAGTCCTTCGTCTTTTCCTTTTGGGTGTAGCTTCATACCCTTGTCGGATTTTTCATCACAAGAGGCAGAGGTTCCAGAGATTCGAGCTGAAAATACAAACGCAGTCACATCTTTTCCTTTTGGGTGTAGTTTCATACCCCTACCAGATTCTTCATCAGAAGAGGGAGAGGAGGAGGACATCCGACAACCTGCTGATTCTTCTGCTGAGCAAATTAGCTGGAGTGCAGTTTTCCCAAAACCACTCATCCGCTCAAGGCCTTCAGCTCATTGGCAACATCCCTTTACTTTCACAGCTTGTGCCGGGGCTTAGGGATTGAAATTAGTTTTGATCAAATTTTGTATAGGCAACAACAATAGCACATAACACCTCATTTCTGAGAGAGGTTACTTGTAAATCGGATTATGTTACGTACATTGTATGCATTCTTTCCACTATATAATATAATATGCTTGCAGCATTTCTTCCACTACATGGTTTGCCTTAATATGTTATGTGCAATGTTTTTTTTTAATCATTTTCTTGTACATATATAGTAAGAGCTTGATCCTGCTTATTGGCCGGAAACAGGTATTGTTAGGAGGAAGCAGCGTTGAGGTGCTTTCCTTAGAAACAAACAGCCTCTATGAGCCCCTGCTTTCTTTAATAGTCTCATTCACTTCCTTGTGCTGTGACTTTGGTTTTGGCAGGAATGGCCTCTGCCTCTCCTAGATCTCTGTTAATCTGCTACTAATCTTTCTTTAATTGCCGTAGGTTGCATAGATTTTCCACCAATCTCTACCTTTTTGGTACTCTTAAATTTTTAAGGTAGCAGATATTGAAACTAATCTTAAGTCCATTTGTTAACTTCTTTTATTGTAATTACTAATCAGTGAACAATAATAGCATGAGAAAATATTCATAATTGATAATCTGTTCATTTATGCTTCTACTTTCATAATTCATTTATGCTTTGTTGGGGATGTTGAGCCAAATCAGTCAACTGGGTTGTTTTGTTTCTTAATTGTTCCCATTGAACCAAAATTTTCTGGAAAGTTATGATCTGCCTCCCCCAAAAGATACCCACCTTAACAAAGAAAAACAAAATCATCATTAATGGGTTACTTTATATATGAGTGTGAGGATATTTTAATTTATTGAACATAACTCGGTGTTCAACCCAAATTTAACTATGACCTTCATATTGGTGTGGCCGGTGAACTATTCTGATTTAAACAGCCTAGAGAGCTGTAGAAGAAGATTTTAGATAAACTTTATTCAAATTTGAAATATGTTTATTACCTTTCTGTTTGGAAGCATTTAGGTTGAAAGCCTATTTCTTTTATGTGAACTGCTAGTTGATGAACTTTAAGGAACCACAAAAAGTGGATTGCTTAATTAATCTTGATTTTTTTTTGGTGAGGTGGGGGGAGTTGGGTATGGCCATTGCAGAACTTTTATTTCCACTAGTGAGAAAATTGCAACGAAATTCCATCATTTGATTGTTGCTCTTTTGCTTTATATTCTTAAAATGTTAAAGAATTTTACCTAAAAAGCCAATATGTTTTCCTGACATTATCTGAATTGAATAGATCATTTTAATGTTCGTAAGGGGTTAAGAGCTTTATATTCTTCTGAAAGAATCTCCAGAGTTAAAACCAGGAAAAAAATTTCTTCCCAATAAAAAGTTGACATGTGGCAATGAGTAATATTAAAAATTCAAAAATCATTAAATATTTAAAAAATGGGGAAAGTCAATGAGTGAAAATTAATAACACCTTCAATGTTTTTATTTTTATTTATTATTTTTTTTTCACTTTTAACTCCTTAGGTTCATCGAAAATGTGTTATAAACCCTTCTGATACATTTTCTTCCAATTTTTTAACGTCCGTTAATCTAACTCAATAAGCACCGTTTTGCCCAAGAAGTGAAAAATAGAATCTTATGCGACCCTTGTTTTTCATGTTATAAAACAGAGAAAGTGAATCCTTCGGTTTTCTATCCTTTCAAAAAGAAGGTTTGGATTATTTTGATACTTATGCTCCTGTTGCTAGGATTGCTACCATTAGAACTTTGATTGCATTAGCATCCATTTATAATTTCGAAATTCATCAAATGGATGTTAAAACTGCGTTTTTAAATGGTGAGCTTGAAGAAGAGATTTATATGCACCAACCTGAGGGATTTGTTATGCCTAATCATGAACGAAAAGTTTGTAAATTAATTAAATCCCTCTATGGTCTTAAACAAGCTCCCAAACAGTGGCATGAAAAATTTGATAAAGCTGTGGTTGCAAATGGATTTAAAATCCATAATTCAGACAAGTGCGTATATAGCAAGTTTCATAAAAATCAAGGAGTCATTATATGTTTATATGTTGATGACATGTTGATTTTTGGAACTGATTTTGAAAGCATTGAAAATACTAAGAATTTCTTGTCTTCCAGCTTTGACATGAAAGACTTGGGTGTTGCTGATGTAATTCTTGGTATTAGAATTGTTAGAAATGAGAATGGATTAATTCTTAATCAGTCTCATTATATTGAAAAAGTTCTTAAAATGTTTAATCAATTTGATTGCAAACCTGTGTCTACACCTTTTGATGCTAGCATGAAATTATATCCTAATACTGGTAGAGTTGTAGATCAATTGGAATATGCTAGAGTTATTGGTTGTTTGATGTATGCAATGACATGCACTAGACCTGACATTGCATATGCAGTGGGTAAAATGAGTAGATATACTAGTAATCCTAGTCATATTCATTGGATTGTTGTACACAGGATTCTTAAATATTTAAAAAAGACCATGGATAATGGTATTTTGTACAGCGGATATCCTACAGTATTGGAAGGATATACAGATGCTAGTTGGATCACAGATAATGATGATCACAAATCAACCAGTGGGTGGATTTTCACCCTTGGTGGAGGAGCTATCTCCTGGGGTTCTAAGAAACAGACCCTTATTACAGACTCTACCATGGCGGCTGAGTTTGTGGCATTGGCTTCTTGTAGCAAAGAAGCTGAATGGTTGAGGAATTTGTTAATGGAAATTCCTGTATGGCCTAAACCTGTGTCTCCAGTGTCTTTACATTGTGATAGTCAAGCTACTCTGTCACGGGCTTATAGTCAAATATATAATGGCAAATCAAGACATATTGGTTTACGGCATGGTTATGTAAGACAATTACTCACTGATGGAGTAATTAACATTGATTTTGTGAGATCTGTTCAAAATTTGGCAGATCCATTGACTAAAGGACTTGCAAGGGATTTGGTGTGGAAAACATCAAAAGGGATGGGATTAATACCATTAAATCACCAATAGTGGAAACTCAACTCAACACTTGAAATTTCAAGATCTTGAGTTCAATGAGCTAAAGTACACTATATGTTGTGATTGCAAGCACCACATTTTATATTAGTTTTTAAAACTAATAAAACATCCCAAGGTAAGGGTGCTTGGAACCTGTAATGTTATAATAGAGGTTGTGTTATGCACTTAATAGGCTTATAACATAGTTTTGTTGAAGTGTATTTGTTACAGGACACTTCTGATGAGCTTACCTATATGAGTGTCGGAGGTGGTGCCGCCTTCTATGAGACTAGGATTGTCTCTAGAGCGCTCATGAAACCAGGATATAGACACAAGGCCAATCCCCGTGTCGGCTTAAAAGAAAATACCTAAAGAGAAGAGAAAACATGTGTGAGGTATGTCCGGTTACTCAAATAGGATAGCTGGTTCAAAGTTTTATCTACCATGTTATTCTGATTAGCTTTGACATACTATCACTAAGTGAAGGTTCAAGTCCTCAAGACACCTTCATTTATGCATGATTTTTCCTATTCTACTCGAGTTGTTTTGATTTTGAAAATGGTGGGGGATTGTTGAAATATTTTCAAAATAAATATATATATATAGATATTATTTTGTGTCTTGGGAATGTTTTAAATGGAAGGTTTTAAAGAGCATTGAATGAAAGTTATCCCACATTGGAAAGAGTGAAAATTTTGTTGGCATTTATAAGTTCCAACAAATTTAAGCTGTTAAATGATCTATGCTAAGGTACACCCTAATACATGTTACCGTACGGTGCGAAGCACCGGACGCACACGCGCGCGTGGCGTGGGCTGTAGGGCGCTAGTGGCGCCTTGATGGCGCACTTGGCACGAAGCATCGGAGCTCGGAGCGATCAGATCATGACCATTCATTTTTGGACGGTCAAGATCGTTCGATCTAGAGGTTTGATCTAAACCGTAGGATGCTTCTTAAGTAGATCTAACCATCTAACGATTGAGATTAAATAATTATTTAATCTAACGGTCAGATTTAAGTGCCAATTGGATTAACAGTTTACAGCAGTTTATATTTCGAAATTCAAAACAGCAGTTTTATCTTCGAAATTCAAAATTGCAGTTTTATTTTGAAATTCGAAATTATCTGATAATAGATAATTATCTATGACAATTCAATTCTCTTTAATACCCTTGTTTAAATTTTAAAAATAAGCATTATCCTTTTATTTTTTGTCTCTGATTAAAATAGAAAGTCTAAGGGTATTTTCGGGTTTTAATTTCGTTTGTGCATAACGCAGTTAAAAATACAGAGGTTTCTGGGCTCCATTGTATCCTGGAGAAAAATTTGTTGTAAACCCTGTTGCATACCAATTCTGGTGGGGGCAAATATTTTCTTAAGGAAAGTGACGTTGTAACACACCTTAAGAGCATTTTCGTTTTCTGTATTTTCCCCTATTTTTATAACAGTAATTGTATTAACTATGTGGAGTAGCCCCAATTTTCGAGTTCCAAAGAAACTAAAAGAAAACAACATGGAAGAATGCATGCATTACCTCCACAAAGGCCATTGAAGAATGACTAGATTCCCCTAGCTAGGCTTCAACAGCACAGGAAGATGTCTTCTTTTAAAATCCCTTTTGAAAGCCATTTTTCTGTTCATCTCTCTCCTATATACATCTTTTTGAACAATAAAACAAAAGAAAAGAGAGAAAAACACTATGGGTTTCTACCAACCACAAAGTTTTTATTCACTTGGAACCAGAAATTTATTCCTCCAATTCATGGCCAAAGGAGTTGTTGTATATTCATCAAAACAGAAGGCCATCATTTTCCCTACGGTTAGCTTTGCGATTATGGGTAACATTTCCTCTGTTTTAGAACATGAAAACTGAGGTGAACAGAGCATAAGATTCAATTTTTTACATTGACAACCGTTAGAAAATTGGGAGAAAATATAACGGAAGGGTTTATAACACCTTTTCGATGATCCTAAGGAGTTCAAAGTAAAAAAAAAAAAAAAAAAACACAAAAAACATTGAGGGTGTTATTAATTTTCATGTGTCAACTCAAGAATTTATTAGAAACTTTCCCCAAAAAATATAAATAACTAATAACTAATTAAAAACCTAGTTGGCCATCTCATTTTGGCCAATGTAAAATAATTTTAATGCAATGCACACCCATTTGCTACACGCCAACTGTTCTTTATCAAAAAAATTGATAAGAGAGATTGCTTTCACTTAATACTTAAGCATTGAAAAGAAAATTTCGACCTTATATTGGCTGCTAGCTTTTTTTTCTTATAAACAAAAAAAAAAAAAAAAAAAATCTATTTTACATTTTTTTTTTTTTTTTAAAAAATACTATATGTTATTGAGTGAAACCATCTTCGAAAGAAGGGTTAAAAACAGAGAACAAACAGAAAATAATTGAAAATTAAAATTCTTTTAACACAATTTCAAACACCTAAAATGCTAAAAGTAGAGCTTGAAATTAATAAGAGGTGAGTGAATGATTTACGTAACGCGATAGATGTTAGGTTCTGAGGAAACCTAGACCTTAGATTCTAAGAGAATCTAGACCTTTTAGATTTTGAGAAACCTAAAACCCTTTTGAAACTTAAGATTTGTGATTAATTTTTTGATCATTTTTATTGAAATATCATTCTTTAAATAGGAACATTACGACGACTTAGAGTAGAAGTCCTACACTCACTTGGAGATAAACCCGTAGAATGATAACTAACGCAATATTGATTCTAAAATAAATAACTAGATAATTGAAATGATGTTTATCTCTAATCTAAAAATAATGATAACAAAACTAATCTAAATTAATCTTAAATGAAATCTAATTCATATTAAATATAAGTCTACTCTATCTATGTTACTTCCATCACATTAAATGTTACATGAATACGTAACAGGATATAATTTAGGTTCTGAAATTTTAAGGAAACCTAAAAATTATTTTTCAAACTCAAGGTTTGAGATTAATTTTCTGATTTCTTTATTAATGAGCTTGATGTCTTTAAATAGACAATTACAATGCAGACTAAGTAGAATAAACTATTGATAATACTTATCCCTAATATTTAAATTATACAAAGTAAAATAAACTACTCTAATGATAATACTTATCTCTAATATTTAAATTATAATCTCTAATTCTAATGTTATTTATAAAGATAGCATATTATCCTAAGGTATTTTAATCCTAAAATACCTCTATTATTAGACCGTACCCTTAACATTTCATTCCTCTTAAATGAACCTTGTCCTCAAGTTTCTACAAATTTAAAAACATCTTGAAGTAGATTTGAACTTGACGTTGTTGCACTTGGTCTCCTAGTTGAGTTGGCCTTCTTGTAACTCGGCGGCACTTGATCTCCTTGATAAGCTAGTCTTCTATATGCCTAAACTTTTGTTGGCTAATGAGGATGCCCAGATGGCTCATGCAACATTTCATTCTCTTTACACGTCTATTGTCCTCGAGAAAGACTTGTGGCAATTTCAATTGACATTCAACACTATTTATTTATTTATTTATTTTATAAGCTTTGTCTTCTTTTGTTTCGTCTTTCTTGCTCCTTTATCACGTTTTCAGCACCTGCAATTACGAACATAGAAAACAATACCTTTCACGATTAGACTGCGAACAATTCTTTTCGCCTGGGTCTTTCATTCTCTTCCTAGGTGGTTGTTCTTTCGGCTGATGCATGTTACAAGAATGGTTTTATGTGAAACAATTATTAATATTAAAATATATGATATGGTAGAATATTTTATTGTGTTTATTTTTATTTGATATTGTCTTTATTTTATTTCATATAAGAGTCTTGCTGACTCAGCCCTATTTTACATTCCAATAAAAGTTGATGACTCAGATCTAAAAAATATTGTAATAGTTTGCAAATAGGCCATTATGTTATGAATAAAGTAACCAGAAAATTAATCCAAATTTTATATTTGAAAACGTAGACCTTTTAGATTTTGAGGAAATCTAAAAATCTCTTTTCAAACTCAAAGTTTGAGATTAATTTTTTGATTTCTTTATTAATGAGCTATTTATTGATGTAGTGACAATAAAAGACTTAAGTAGAATAAACTACTGAGAATATTTATCCCTAATATTTAAATTATACAGTAAAATAAACTACTTTAATGATAATAATTATCTCTAATATTTAAATTATAATCCCTAATTTTAATGTTATTTATAAAGATAACATATTATGCTGAGGTATTTTAATCCTAAAATACCTCTATTATTAGATATTTAGACCCCTAACAAAATCATCTTAAAAAGAAGGGTTAAAAAACAGAGAAGACTAATATGGGACAAAGAGAAAATCTTTTAACTCAATTTCAGACACCTAAAATGAAAGCCTGAAATTAATAAGAGGCCTCGTGTTAAACCCTTCAAAAAAAAAAAAAAAAAAAACAGAGGAGATCGGGGAGCTGCTAGAGGCGAGGGTTAAAGCGTAAATTTACGGAGGTGGGATATAAAAGTCTTTTTCTTTTTGTGAGAGCTATATAAAGGTCTCAAGCCAAAATTCGCTCACAAAATTCTCAGACTAGCCGTTGCCTCTCTGCGTGAAACCCTAAGCCATTCTCTTCAATCGCAAGAGCCAACGATTCATCTCCCTCCGCCGCGTTCGTCAACAGCGGAATCAGCGGCCTCCGTATCATCTCGGAGCCCAGAGATCCAATTGCTTCCATCCCTCTGGTGCGCACCCTATCCTTCCTCCCTCCCCCCTAGTCCTAGGGTTTCTATTCCTTTTTCACCGCTAGGGTTTGTATCATGTCCGATGCGTCTCTAAAATCCTTGGATCGTTTTCAGGTATCCTCTTGGAAGTCGATTGACACGGAATAATGAAGAGATCTAGAAAGGAGGAGGATGATGAGTACTCGCTCCTCTGGGGAGAGATGTCATGGTGTAGGGGACCAATGATCGGCCAGGGAGCATTTGGGTCCGTATACAGAGCGGAACTGAAGAAACCCAGAGCTTTTGGATCGGTTGTGGCTGTGAAATCTGTGAAATCGGCAGATCCGATAAATTCGAAATCGCTTATGTGGGAAAACACGGTTCTTGATGCTCTCCAAGGGTGTCCTCATGTTATTCAGACATTTGGATCAGACACAACAGAAACGACCAATGGGATTGTGCTTTATAACGTCCTCTTGGAATTTGCTTCGGGAGGAAGCCTTGCCGATTTAATCGTTGAATCAGGCTTTCATGGGTTGTCTGAAGGCGTTGTCAGAAAGCACACCAAGTCTTTACTTGTGGGGTTGAAACACATTCATGCTCGTGGCTTCGTTCACTGTGACTTGAAGCCTGATAATGTTCTTTTAGTGGCTACTGCTGATGGGTTTGAGGTGAAAATTGCCGATTTTGGATTGGCAAAACGAGCTTACACTAGTTGTGAGACTCCATCTTGGAGAGGGACTGCCTGGTATATAGCACCAGAATGTGTAATTTATGGGGTGCAAGAGGCCTTCTCTGATATATGGGCTCTTGGATGCACCGTGCTTGTCATGCTCACTGGAAAAGTACCGTGGTCCATAACTGGTTCGAAGGAGTATGAAAGTCTTATGTCTCAAATTGGGTCTGGATCTGTGCCTGACATTCCGGACCAGATATCAAAAGCAGCGCAGGATTTCTTGAGGTGCTGTTTTGAATTAAATCCGATGGAGAGAATGACTGCTGATGCGCTGTTAGATCACCCATTTCTGGTGGGATTAGATGAGACAGATTCTTCTTCACATCTTCAACTATCAAAAGAAGAAGCTGCAAATGCTAAGAGGATTAACCGCAGTCCCTCATATTTTCCTTTCGGGAGTAGGTTCATACACTTTCCTTTTGGGCGTAGCTTCATACCCTTATCGGAGGCAGAGGTTCCAGAGATTCAAGCTGAAAATACAAAGGCGGTCACATCTTTCCCATTTGGGTGTAGTTTCATTCCCCTACCAGATTCTTCATCAGAAGAGGGAGAGGAGGAGGTGATCCAAGAGCCTGCTGATTCTTCTGCTGAGCAAATTAACTGGAGTGCAATTTTCCCAAAACCACTCATCCGCTCAAGGCCTTTAGCTTGTTGGCAACATCCCTTTACTTTCACAACTTGTGCCGGGGCTTAGGGATTGAAATTAGTTTTGATCAAATTTTGTATAGGCAACAACAATAGCATATGACACCTCGTTTCTGAGATAGTTTACTTGTAAATCGGATTATGTTATGTACATTGTATTCATTTTTTCCACTATATAATATGCTTGCAGCATTTGTTCAACTTCATAGTTTGCCTTAATTTGAGTGAACCATTGTGCAATGTTTTTATTTTTATCATTTTCTTGTACACATAGTATGAGCTTGAGGCTGCTTATTGGCTGGATACAAGCATTGTTAGGAGGAAGCAGCATTGAGGTGCTTTCCTTAGAAACAAACAGCCTCTATGAGCCCCTGCTTTCTTTAATGGTCTCATTCACTCCCTTGTGCTGTGACTTTGGTTTTGGCAGGAATGGCCTCTGCCTCTCCTAGAGCTCTGTTAATCTGCTACTTATCTTTCTTTAAGTGCTAGCCATAGATTGCATAGATTTTCCACCAATCTCTACTTTTTTGGTACTTGATTAAAGATTATTCATGATCCTGTCTTAAATTTCTAAGGTAGCAGATATTGAAACTAATCTTAAGTCCATTTGTTAACTTCTTTTATTGTAATTACTAATCAGTAAATAATAATAGCATGATGAAATATTCATAATTGATACTCGGTTCATTTATGCATCTACTTTCATAATTCACTTATGCTCTGTTGGGGTGTTGAGCCAAATCAATCAACTGGCTTCTTCTGTTTCTTAATTGTTTCCATTGAACCAAAAGTTTCTAGAGAGTTATGATCTTCCTCCCCAAGAAGATACCACCTTAACCAAGAAAAAGAAATCATCATTAATGGGTTGCTTTCTATATGAGTGTGAGGATATTTTAATTTATTGAACATAGCTCAGTGTTCAACCCAAATTTAACTATGACCAGTATGGAAAATTGGTGGCCGGTGAACTGTTCTGATTTGAACATCCTAGAGAGTTGCAGAAAAAAAATTTTAGATAAATTTTATTCAAATTTTAAATTTGTATATTACCTTTCTGTTTGGAAGGATTTAGGTTGAAAGCCTATTTCTTTTATGTGAACTGCTAGTTGATGAACTTTAAGGAACCACAAAAAGTGGATTGCTTAATCTTAATTTTTTTTTAAAAAAAAATTTTAAAATTTTTTAATTTTAATTTTAATTTTAATTTTGTGTGTGTGTGTGGGGGGTGGGGGGAATTAGGGATGGCCATTGCAGAACTTCATTTATTTCCACCAGTGAGAAAATTGCAACGAAATTTCGTCATTTGATTGTGGCTCTTTTGCTTTATATTCTTAAATGTTATAGAATTCGACCTAAAAGCCAATATGTTTTCTTGACATTATCTGAATTGAATAGATAATTTAAATGTTCAGAAGGTAAGAACTTTATATTCTTCTGAAGAATTCCAAAGTTAAAACTAGAAAAGAAATTTCTTTCCCAATTTATAGTTGACATGTGGCAATGAATAATATTAAAAATTATTAAATTATTAAATATTAAAAAACTATAAAAAAAAAAAAACTAATAACTAAAAATATTTTAAAAAATTATTATTATTATTATTATTTTTTTAAAAAAATACAACAAAGTGGTGGCTGTCCATCTCATTTTGGCCAAGGGACCACCTCCCATTGATAGTCTTGGAGAGTGTTTTTGAGGTGACAGAAATCACCCCCAAAATAGTTTTTGAGGGTGGCCGAAACTACTATTATAGACTTTGAGGATAGCTCGGCCACCCCGGTATGGCCAGGGTATAGTGTTGCATATTGGATTAGACTTTGGTTAGTTTGTTGTTTATACCGAAGTATCTCATGAAATTTTGCACAAAAAAATTTCTCTGTCCAGAATTTTGAAATAGTTCTTGGTTTCCCTAGCTAGCCACGGACCTAGAAAATAATATAAAATTATTAGAGGCAAGGCAAGTGAAAATCATTACAAATAAATGTCTTCTTATGCCAACATAATGAACGTGCTTATTTTGATTCTGCTGATTGGGCTTTGGGAAAAGTACTAATTTTGACTGCTAATTCTAAATTTTGATCACATTTTAAAATAAATAAATAAATAAATAAAATTGTTTCATTGAGAAATTATACATAAGACTATTCGACTATAATTTTGAAAATTAAGTTGGAAGAGTCATATAATGGTGGGATTGATAATTTATGTTGAAGTTTTTGAAGGGTTTTAGTTAGTTTATAATGATTTTGGCTGTTATGGAATGAAAAATGACCAAGGAGTACTTTGTGGTTCGAGCATTGAAACAATGGCGAATCTAAGAATTCGTATTAAGAAGGGCGGAGCTAAAATAATCATTTTTTAAAATTTTTTGGAGGGGCGGGAGAATGAGGAGTAGTGGTTTGGGTCAAGAAAACTCAAAAAAATACCCTTAAAAAAAAAATTCCCTTTATATCCACCACTGCATTGAAATAGAAAGCCGAATTCACAAGCATTAATTCAGTAAGTTCAATCTATAGGAATCATAAATAAATTTTAACTATAATTTTAAAGGTTGAACAACAATTTTATCAAACGCTAACTGTGTTTTTAAAAAACAAGTTTTTATTTGCTTCAATTTAAAATCAGTATTAAAAAAAAAAAAAAAAAAGTTGCACATTTAAAAACCATTACACCAAACGAACCCAGTCAAAATATACTGTTTGTAAAATGAGTTTATGAGAAAGTTCAAGCTTTTAAAGGGTTTTTGTTAGTTTGTAATGATGGTTTGCTTTTTTGGATGTTGTGGAATGAAAAAGGACGAAGGAGTTTGTGGTTCTAGCATTGAAACAATACAGCCCAATTCACAAGCATTGATTCAGTAAGTTCAATTTGGAGGAATCACAAATAAATTTTAACTATGATTTCAAAGGTTGAACAAACGCTAATTAGGTTTTTAAAAATTATGAGAAACTTCATTTTAAATCCTTGAAACTACTGCGCATTTTGAGAAGACTTCCTCAAAGTTCAAAGACTCTTAATTTGAACTCTTCAACTTTCAATTGCAATCAATTTAAACCACTCCGTTAGTTTTTAAACGTTAAAAGTAATACAATGACGTTTATACCCCTGACTTTTTTTAAAAATTTCAAATTTACCCACAATTTCAAATTAAAAAAAAAAAAAAAACAAAACAAAAAACAAAAAACAAAAAAGTCCAAGGTGACCCTACCTTGTGACCCGTGGGTCAAGCCAAACCCACGCGAGTCTGGCCATGGCCCATGTTTGGTCTCGACTAGAGACCCACGCTGGGTCACGGTTTTGACCCGTGGGTTAGCAGGTCATGACCCACGTGGGTCTTCTGACCCTTGCTGAGTCCTAGTCATGGGTCAGCAGACCCCCGTTAACCCAAGTGTGGGTTAGCAGACCCACACTGGGTTACTTATTTCATTTTTAATTGTGACAATTAATGATTTTTAATTGTGTTTTTAAAAATTATGTTTACATTTTAAAATTGCTACTTTTTTCTTTTCTTTTTTTTTTTAAAAAAGGTTGCACATTTGAAAACCGTTCACCAAACAGACCCTTATTGAAAACACACTCTTTGTCAAATGACTTTATGAGAAAGTTAGTCCAATGTTAAGAATCCATAAAATAAATAATAAATAAATAAATAAATAAATAAAAATTAACACATGAAATATTTAATTAAAGTAAAAGATGAATTTTGTTTAAAAAGAAAAATTAAAGTAAAAGATGAATTTAATCAACTCCAAAAGAAAAGGACAACACAGACAGCAAAAACTCCATCTCCGCATCACAATTATGATCAAGCACGTGACTCCATATATCCTCTCAAACTACCACCCAATTAACAATGTTTCCCCAAACTTTTAATTGTGACAATGTTCACTTCCAAACTACCAAAAATTGTCAATGTTCCCCCAATAACAAAATTACCCTTGGTGAAATGAAAACAAAAATACTAAAACTTCTAGAAAAAACATAAAATTAACCAAAAAAAAAAAATCGAAATGGTGGCCAAATTAAAAAAAAAAAAAAAAAAAAAAGAAGAAAGAATCATTTTTCTAAGAAAAAAATAAAAAATTTTGGATTTTTTTTTTTTATAAAAATTGTTTTTTTTTTAATTTTTGTTTTATAATTTTTTTGAAGTAAAATTTTCCGCTTTAAAAAAATTTCGTTTTAAAAAACATATTTTTAAATTAAATTTTTTTCCTTTTTTAAAGAATTATTATTATTATTATTATTATTATTTTAAATTTATAGGAGTAATTTTGTCTTATTGAGAAATCTATAAGAGCATTTTTATCTTTTTGCTACTTTTAGGAGGCGCATTGACAATGTTTTAGTAGTTTGAGAGAGACATTGTTACAATTGAAAGTTTGAGGGAACATTATCAATTGAGTGGTAGTTTAAGGGGGATTTGTGGACTTTACCAAAAAAAAAAAAAAAGTTACACATTTGAAAACCGTTCACCAAACAGACCCTTAGTCAAAACACACTCTTTGTAAAATGAGTTTACGAGAAAGTTGGTCCAATGTTAAGAATCATAGTTACCATAAAAAAAAAAAATAATAATAACTTTACACATGAAATATTTAATTCGAATTTATAGGGGTACTTTTGTCTTATTGAGAAATTTATAGGGGTATTTTTACCTTTTTTGTTAGCATTTGGGAGGACACTGTGAATTAGGTGGTAGTTTGAAGGGGGTATGTGGACTTTACCATCTTTTTTTTTTTTAGTTTTTGTTTTTGTTTTTTTTTAATTATTTTAATTTTACTAAGGGTCTTTTCGTCATTAGGGGGGACATTGACAATTTTTGGTAATTTGAGTGGAACATTGTCACAATTGAAAGTTTTTTTTTTTTGGGGGGGGGGGGGGGGGAGAGGGGGGGAGGACATTGTCAATTTGATGGTAGTTTGAAGGGGAACATTGTCATTAGTTTACGTGGTTAGCCTAAACTACAAACCGCTCATTGTGGTATAAAAAATAATTTAGAAGTCCTCGAGGTAGGCCAAAATAACAATTTAGTCCTTACACTCAAATTCCGTCAAAACACTTAACGAATTCTATTAGCGTGCCACATCAGTACCAATAAAATAATGACAAGTGTAAATTTTCCAAACCAAAAAGGAGACAATGTGAAATGATTTTAATGCAATGCACTCCGACTTGCAACACGCTCATTGTGCTTTATCAAAAAATTGATAAGAGAGATTGCTTTCACGTAATACTTTAGCATTGAAAAGAAAGTTCCGACCTTACATTGGCTTCTAGGCCTTTTTTTTTTATAAAAAAAACTATATATTGAGTGAAATCATATTAGAAAGAAAGGTTAAAAAAGCAGAGAAGAATAATATGGGACAACGAGAAAATAAATGAAAATGAAAATTCTTTCAACACAATTTCAGACAACCTAAAAGTAAAGCCTGAAATTAATAAGAGGCGATGGTGTTAAACCCTTAAAAAAAAAAAAAAAAAAAAAAAAAAAAAAAAAAAAAAAGCGGGTAGCGGCTGGAGCCGAGGGTTAAAGCGTAAATTTAAGCAAGTGGGATATAAAAGTCTTTTTATTTTTGTGTGCGCTACATAAAAGTCTCAAGCCAAAATTCGCTCACAAAATTCTCAGACTAGCCGTTACCTCTCTGCGTGAAACCCTAAGCCATTCTCTTCAATCACAAGAGCCAACTATTCATCTCCCTCCGCCGCGTTCGTCGACAGCGGAATCAGCGGCCTCCATATCATCGTGGAGCCTAGAGATCCAATTGCTTCTATTCCTCTGGTGCACACCCTATCCTTCCTCCCTCCCCCCTTAGTCCTAGGGTTTCTATTCCTTTTTCACCGCTAGGGTTTTTATCATGTCCGATGCGTCTCTAAATTCCTTGGATCGTTTTCAGGTATCCTCTTGGAAGTCGATTGACAAGGAATAATGAAGAGACCTAGAGAGGAGGAGGATGATGAGTACTCGCTCCTCTATGGAACTCTGCCGTGGTGTAGAGGTCCGATGATCGGCCGAGGAACTTTTGGGTCGGTATACAGAGCAGATCTGAAGAAACCCAGAGCTTTTGGGTCGGTTGTGGCTGTGAAATCGGCAGATCCCTTGAAAGGGGATTCGCTTATGTGGGAAAAGACGGTTCTTGATGCACTCCAAGGCTGTCCTCATGTTATTCAGACATTTGGAGCAGACACGACAAAACCCAGGAATAGTGTTGTGCTTTACAACGTCCTGTTGGAATTTGCTTCGGGAGGAAGCCTTTTCGATTTAATCGTAAAATCAGGTGGTGGGTTGTCTGAGAGCGATGTCAGGAAGCACACCAAGTCTATGCTTGTGGGGTTGAAACACATTCATGATCGTGGCTTCGTTCACTGTGATTTGAAGCCTGATAATGTTCTTTTAGTGCCTACTGCTGATGCTGATGGGTTTGAGGTGAAAATTGCTGATTTTGGATTGGCAAAGAGAGCTTACACTAGTTGTGAGACGCCATCTTTGAGAGGAACGCCATTGTATTTAGCACCAGAATGTGTAATTTACGGGGTACAAGAGGCTTTCTCTGATATATGGGCTCTTGGATGCACCGTGCTTGAAATGCTGACTGGAAAACTACCATGGCCTACCATGTCTGGTTCTGAGGAGTATGAAGATCTTATCTCTCAAATTGGGTCTGGATCTGTGCCAAACATTCCGGACAAGATATCAAAAGCAGCGCAGGATTTCTTGAGGTGCTGTTTTGAATTAAATCACATGGATAGAATGACGGCTGATGTGCTGTTAGATCACCCGTTTCTGGTGGGATTAGATGACACAGATTCTTCTTCACATGTTCAACTATCAAAAGAAGCTGCTGCAAATGCTAAGAGGATTAAGCGCAATCCCTCATACTCATATTTTCCTTTTGGGCGTAGCTTCATACACTTTCCTTCCGGGCATAGCTTCATACACTTATCGGAGGCAGGGGTTCCAGAGGCAGAGGTTCCAGAGTGTAGTTTCATACCCCTACCAGATTCTTCATCAGAAGAGGGAGAGGAGGAGGAGATCCGAGAGCCTGCTGATTCTTCTGCTGAGCAAATTAACTGGAGTGCAATTTTCCCAAAACCACTCATCCGCTCAAGGCCTTTAGCTAATTGGCAACATCCCTTTACTTTCACAGCTTGTGCCGGGGCTTAGGGATTGAAATTAGTTTTGATCAAATTTTGTATAGGCAACAACAATAGCATATAACACCTCATTTCTTAGAGAGGTTACTTGTAAATCGGATTATGTTATGTACATTGTAGGCATTCTTTCCACTAAATAATATAATATGCTTGCAGCATTTGTTCCACTTCATAGTTTGCCTTAATTCGAGTGAACCATTGTGCAATGTTTTTACTTTATTTTTTATCATTTCCTTGAGCCTGCATATTGGCTGGATACTGGCATTGTTAGGCCTCTGCCTCCCCTAGACTGTTAATATGATCCATCGATCGGCTTTATTAATCTGCTACTCATCTTTCTTTTAAGTGCCATAGATTTCATGGATTTTGCACCAATCAAGCATTAAAACAATCTCTTCTTTTTTGATGCTTAATTAAAGATTATTCTAAGGTAGCTGCAGATGTGGAAACTAGTCTTAAGTCCATTTGTTAACTTCTTTTAATCAGTAAACAATAGCATGAGCAAACATTCATAATTGATAGTCTGTTCATTTATGCTTTGTTGGGGATGTTATGGTGCTTTGTATAGTGGAGCAGACTGTTGAGCCAAATCTGTCAATTGCCTTCTTCTTTTTCTTAATTGTTCCCATTGAGCCAAAAGTTGATTTTTGTTTTCATTTATCTATTTTTTTTTTTCTTTCATTTCATAAGCAGAAGTAGGTTTTGACTAAAAAGTTAGAAAACCTTCTAAACTCTCTCTTTCTCTTTTAACACACAGACACACACCAACTCATTAATGGATTACATTTCTCTTTTTTGGAGAGTTATGATCTTCCTTCCCAAGAAGATACCACCTTAACAGAGAAAAATAAATCATCATTAATGGGTACTTTCTATTTGAGTGTGAGGATATTTTAATTTATTGAACATAGCTTGGTATTCAACCCAAATTTAATTATGACCGGTATGAAAAATGGATATTAGCACTTTCATATTCGTGGCCAGTGAACTATTTTGTTTTGAACAGCCGAGAGAGCTGCAGAAGACAATTTGAAATCTGTTTATTACCTTTTTGTTTGAAAGGATTTAGGTACTTTTTCTTTACTAATCACTGAACTATAGGATGAGCAAATGTTCGTAATTGATCCTTTGTTTATTTATACTTCTACTTTCTATGACATTAGTTAATCTATTGAATCCCTGATAAGTTTGTTTATGCATTAGTGGTCTCAAATGTCAGGGTAGCTCTGTTGGGATGTTATAGTGCAGTCTGTTGAACCAAATTAGTCGGTACAAGAAACTTGTTGAAGATGATACATATATAACCTATGCTTAATATTATGAACATGATTTATCCTTAAAGATAGAATATCCAATACACCAACAGTCACCTCAAACCTTAAAGAGGTTTAAATTGTCAGAGGCTGTTGTTAGCAGATGAAATTCATGACAGGCAAGTTTTATCACTGATTTATATACAGGCTTTGAAATATATAGGGTCACCTTGGAAGGAAGGGTCACTTTAGCTTTCTATCTTGCACAACTAATACAATATTGTTGTTTCACGAATTGATATTATTTTCCATGCAATCGTATTAATTACTGGGCATCTCAATGGTTTCATGAGGAAAAGGATCCACTCCATTTCAAAATTCCTCAATTTCCTCCATTTAGTGTATTTTAAAGGGTATTGTATTTAATGCATTACCAGGATCCGTTTCCGTTTCGGAAAAGGATTCTCTCCATTTAAAAATTCCTCAATTTCTTCAATTTAGTGTATTTTGAAAGGTATTGCATTTAATGCATTACCATCATTAAAATTTTTAGACAACACTACCCTTCAAAATGCACTAAATGGAGGAAATTGATGGATTTTGAAATGTTTTAGGTTTTGGGTTTCATGAGGAAATGGAGGGATTCATATTTTCCATGCAATCGTATTAATTACTGGGCATCTCAAAACTTTAGCGTTTTGAAGGCATTATTTAATATCTGTCCGCTTTTCATGCAATCGTATTATTTAAAAGAATTAGCTCGTCTTCTGTTCATTTAAATTTCCAAGCTTTTTAAAATGATATTGGGATTATAACTTTATCACCAAAATTTCCTTAATATTATTATGGGGAAAGTCCACATACCTCCTCAAACTACCATATAATTGACAATGTCTCCCCAAACTTTTAATTGTAATAATTTCCTCATAAACTACCAAAAATTGTCAATGTTATTAAAAAATTTCTGTGTTTTTTTTTTGGTTATAAAAAGAATATTTTTTTTATAACTTTTTAAAATAAAAATTTCTGTTACAAAAAAAATTAACAATTTTTGTTTAAGAAAATAAAAATTTTCGTTTCTAATTTTTTTTTTTTTTTTTTTAAAAATGTTTCTTTTAAATAAAAATTTATGTTTAAAGAAAAAATCGTTTTTAAAAAAATTCGTTTTAAAAAAATTCGTTTATAAAAAATAAAATAAAATTTTTCGTTTAAAAAATAATTTTTTTTTTTAAAAAAAATCTTTCTTTTAAAATTAAAAATTCATTTTTTTTTTTTGAATTTTTTGAATTTATATGGGTATTTCTGTTTTATTGAAAAATACATAGGGGCATTTTTATCTTTTTGCTAGCATTAGAAGGGACATTAACAATATTTTGGTAGTTTGAGGGGGATATTGTCACAATTGAAGTTTGAGGGGTACATTGTCAATTGAGTTGTAGTTTGAGGAGAGTATATGAACTTTATCCTATTATTAACAAAAAACTGAATTAGATTTTTTATTTTTTGTAAAAATAAAAAAACCTAAAATGACAAATTTTCTAACTTACCAAAATATTGATTACGGGTAGTCACATAATTAACATTTTACATGATCATCTTATTTTTTATTTATTTATTTTTTTAACACGCCCACACAAGGGAAGGAGAGGGGGATTCGACATGATCATCTTATTATTGACTAATTATACCACATTTTTAAAAGCGATAAATATTAATATGACAACTTTAATTGGAAACAATAATAATGATTTAAAGAATTATGTATAATAAAATAGTATAGAAATTTTAGAGTATCCTCGTCTCGTCTCCGGTTGAAATTGATCAAAATATCGTGGGTTGAACCTGAAAGAACGGAGAAGGTTTCTTAACAGGGGCCCACCATGAGATTTGGACCAACCAGCATGGGCTGTCGTGTTGTTATTCCCACCACCACCACCAGGGCCGATGCCAACTGTGCTCAATGATTTGGCTAACATGCGCACCCCCACACGACAAGTGTTATTTGTGTTTCGGATTATTAATAATTTCAACAATTTTATTATTGGGATTATTAATAATTTGGATAATAAATATGATAAAAAAAAAAAAAAAATTATAAGACTTATTTTATGTTAGCTAAAGCTGCTCTCTTTACAAGGAAAACGACGCCGTCTTCTCTCTGTCCCTTGGAGCTGCCGACACACCAACCATTTGGTCGATTTGTCGCATTGTAGGAGTAAATATGAAATATGACAGTTTGGAAAATGGAAATATTGGGATTCACGTACCAACTTAAAATATTAGGAAAGATTTGTTATCTCGTTATTATTGGGAGTAGTTGGAAGTTAATAACATTGACCATGATATACGATCCTTAGCATATATACATAGGGAATATCTTCTATTCAGTCGTTGTACAAAACATGAGTTTTCTGTTCTCCAATAGAAGAAAGACACCTCAGTTAAAGCATGTATTATTTGTAAATTCCATTTTACAAATAATGTAAAGGACCTGGCACCTGAGTAAGTATGCTGCTCCACTTAACAATAATAATAATAATAATAATAAGGGTAAACTTTACTTTAAATTCATGAATTACCATATATTTTGAAAAGAACTCCCAAATTTTAAAAACTTTTTTTTTTTTTTTTTTTTTTTTTTTGAACTTTCAATTTGATGCAAAGTACCCCTCCGTCAATTTTTAAACATTAAAAGTCATAAAATGACCATTATGCCCATGATTTTTTTAGAAAATGGTCTTTTTCTTCATAATAATGACCATTTTTTAAAAAATATTTTTTTGGAATAAATAAATAATTTAGGCCAACTACAGTGACTAATTTAGGCCAACTACAATGACTATTCATGTCGTATTGAAGTAAAATTAAAGGTACAGTTCTTGAGATATTTCAAAAAATAATAATTTAGTCCCTGGAGTCAAATTCTATTAAAAAAAATGTTTTTATTCGCCTATTGATTTTACTTTAATACGACATGAAGCAATTTTTAATTTAGGCCCACTATAGTGACTAATTATTTTTTTATTCCAAAAAAAACTCTTTTTTTTTTTTTTTTACAATTATTTTATTATTTTATTTGTTAAAAGAATATGGGTATTATAGGAATATAAAAAAATAAGTGGCATTTTCGATACATTTGGGTAGTTTGGGGGGGCTATTTTTAGTACATTTTGAATATTGAGGAGATATAGTGCAAACAACTGGTATAGGGGTTTTTTATATTTTTCAATTCCTTAGAAATTATAGACAATGCAGAACGGGAGTAGCCAAAATGATTGATCCTGAGATATTGTGTTGGAAGAAATTTGTTTAATCCAGTCTATTTAAGTGACATCAATTTTTAGAGTACATGATTCTCATACGCATTCTAAAAATGCATGTTAGAATCACATTCTCTATGAATACGTGTCACATACTCTAAAAATAAATGTTAGTTTGATAAATTTCTTTAACCTAATTTGAAGGAGAATTTTGTCCAATATATATATTGCGTGTGTCTAATCGATTTTGATAGTCTTATATATTTTCATTTATACTGATTAGAGACCTCTTTGGGTCTATTAATCATGTTCATATGAGAAAAAATACTTGCTGTGGACCTGCTGAATAAAACTCCTATCCAATCATACAGAGAAATTTCTGGCCCCCATACTCTGGGTGTGCCATGGGAATATTTCCATATTAATGGAATGCATGCATTAATAACCTATGATGATCTTAGTAAACAGGCAGTGGCAATAGATCTATAAATTGTAAGGGTAAGAATTTTCTGAATATTGCTTGAACTTGAGTCAAATAATTTAGGACAAATTTCACTTAAACTTTCATCGCTTTTACAATCTCTTCTCAATGTTCAAAAACTCTCAATTTAGTGTATCGACCTTTACAAAATTTATAGTCTCACCCATGCATTTATTTTCTGTTAAATCCTTACTAAGGGGTGAGAAATTCTCAAAATACCCATGTATTTGCCCCCTTTTTTTTTTTTTTTTTTTTTTTTTAAAAAAAGATAATTGTAATTTAAGGATAATTTTGTAATTTCATAAGTTTACAAGGATATAATGGTCATTTCAGCATTTTCTGTCTAATTTAACTCCAAACTCTAACGGAAAAAAGTTAATTTTTACCAATAATGGCGTAACATGTATAGGGGAAAAGTTTTATCTGTTTTCTAATTAGAGAAAGGTATTTAGTTTCATCTTTCACTTTCATCTTCTTTTTATTAAATTCCATATCTATATACATATGGAATTTCATAATTCTAGCCCTTATCAAAAACATGATGTCATGGCAAACATTAATATTATTCTTTGCAGTGTTTATCATTATCAATGCATTTGTATTTGAATTTCTACTTTGGTTATTTAAGGATCCAATTCATGAATAAAAGGGCATGCCAAGTTTAATTCTCAAACTCTTAGTTTGATTTGAAGGAGCCCATATTTAACTTAGGACACAGTTTTTTTTCAAACTCAATTGAAAAAATTTCCCCAAATCTATTTTATAAAAATGACATATGTCCTTTACGTGTGAGAAGCACATGTTTTTTTTTTTTTTTTTTTTTTTTTTTTAATTACAAGGACAAAGTTAGAATAAATTTTATTCAAAAAACATGTGTTTCTCACATGCTATTTAAAAAGCATGTATTTCTCAAATGAAAAGTAAAGCATATCATTTTTATAGAATAGATTGAAAAAAATTTCTCCAACATAATTTGGAGAAAAACTATGTCCTTAACCTTCCCTATTTTATTTGTTGAATCGTTATGCAATTGAAAAATTGACTATGTAACAATTGGCATCAAAGCCAGATTGCCCATCACCAACAAGTTCTAGGCATGTTGAACTTTCAAATTGATTGTTTAGAGCTAAATGTGACGTCACATGTTTGAAACTACAAGGTGTGAACAGGTTGATAAAGTGACATACATGGTGTGAACAGGTTGATAAAGTGACATCAACCGTATAAGGGTAAGATACGAGTATGATGATATGAAAGAAATATGAAATAATGTGATGAAATAAAGTTATGGTTTTAAAGTACATGAAATGTGCAAAGATGTTATTTTTTAAATACCTCAAAAGTGAAATTGTCATGAAACCATGCCTCGTTTTATGAATTTGTTACATTACATTTTCCACCAGATATTTTCTCAATTGTTTGTGAAAACCTTCTAAAAAGGCATGGTATTATGAAGTCATTTTGAGTCTATCAAGGGCTTATTTTCATGTAATGTTCACTTACTAAGTCGTGGACTTACGCAGTTGCTACTATTTTTCACCTATGAAATACCTTGATGTTTTGCAATTTAGCATATTTTAAATCAAGTTAGAGTTATTCTTAATTAAATCTAGGGGCATTACAGGCAACTTTCAGCAGTGGTCCTGTGAACTCCGCCAGCTTCTGAAGGTGGTTCAGCAACCTCCGACTATTAAGGACAAGCTCAAACTCAAAAAATTGTTTACAGTTTTTTAAAAAATGAAAACCATTTTACGGAAATTAAAGAAGATTTTCCTAGTCAACCGAAATTGTTTTCGGTTTGACTATGATTTCCAGTCGTACCAAACACCGAACAATAGGAAAAACATTATTCATAAAACATTTTTAAGTTGAAACAAAATGGAGGCCATAAAGAAAAGGAAAGGAAAAAGAAGAAAAGCTTTGACTGCAAGTTCATCCTCTTATATCAATTCTTAATCCCATTTATCTCTTTGTAGAGAGGAATGGGATGGATGAGCAATGATAATACTCGGTCCTTAGTTTCACCATCTTGAACACTGTGGCCATCCCCATGCTGGTACATGCATTGAGACATCCTTGCAATGTTCATTGCAATTTCAATAAATGTCTGAGAGAAGGGATGGTGACTTACAAATTTTTCTCCATTCATCTTCTTCCATGTGGCACTAATCAAAGATCTTATGTACTCACGAGCATCTTCTTCACTTGCACCAGTTTCATTCATGTAACACTGGAGTGATTTAGGAACATCACCTCTCTCTAACTCTTCCTGAGTTTCAAAATATTTTAAATATTTAGGGCAAAATTCACTTACTATCCCATATCTTTCATCACTTTTACAATCATACTCTTAAACTTTAACAAGTGTCAATTTAGGGTTACCATCTTTCAAAAGTTTGTCATGTCTAAATTCAGCGTTAAATCAAATGGTTATTGAGTAAAATCTCTAGAATACTCTTAAGATGTTTATAAAATTACAAAAATATCTTGAGTTTTAGGCTGAGGTATTTTGACAATTTTACTTCATCCATTAGAATTTTACATTTAATTTGGACGGAATGGTTGATATCAGGCATGAAACTAGGATTTGAGATGAGGGGGGACGGAACTAAAAAAATAAAATCTTTAAGGGTAAAAATTAATTTTCGAGGGTTGAACTCATAAAAAAAATATAACATTTGAGATAATTTTTAAATTTTTTTTCAAATTTTTGCAAAAAATTTTTGAGGGGGTGGGACATTTGTCCCCCCAACCCCAGGGGTAGTTTTGCCCCTGGTTAACATTGCAAAATTTTGAAATATGGTAACCCTAAATTCATATTTTTAAAGTTTAAGAGTATAATTGCAAAAATAATGAAAGACAAGAGATGGTAACTGAAGTTTTCCCAAATATGTATATATATATGTTAGGCTACGTTGGTGCATGTGAAATATTTGGAAAAGCATCTCTGATTGCATACCTTAGATGTTCCAAGATCATCTGCAAATCGTACAACCATTGATGACCAACGGCTTATATTGGGAACCTCTTCCAACCAATCCAAAGTTTCCTTTGTTATTGGATTTGTGATAGAAAAATAAATATGCACAAGCATTACTGCTGGTCCTATTGAAACCCATCCATTCTCAATGTATTCTTCAAGGCTTGGTGTATATCCGCTGTAATACCACTTTGCTTCCAACAAGAAAGATCTGCATTGATCTGCCCACTGCAACATTTAAAGTGGAACAATCAATATATATATATATATATATATAAACTTCAATTAACTCCTGCGAACTTTCATCACTTTATTTAGTGTATCGAACTTCTAATTTTTTGTAATATTACTCATCTAATAAGTTTTTCCGTTAAACTCTATCAAAATTTCCAAAATACCCAATTTTTATAAAATAAAAAATAAAAAAGTGCAAAGATTCATTTATGGGTATTTTTGCAAATTCTATTAAATCCTGACCAATACACGGAAAATTGTAATTTTTTTTCTTTTTTCCAAACAAAAATATATAATTGGAGGTTATTTTAGTAATTTTGACACTCGTCTGTTAGGATTTAACAGAAAAACCTAAGGGATGTGTGCCATTGTAAAAAATCGAAAGTTTGATATATTAAATTGAGAGTTTTTGAACTTTAAGAAATAATTGCAAAAGCGATAGAAGTTTATGAGAGTTAAGTGGAGTTAAAGAAGATAAAATAAGGATGATGGAGTTTAATTAGAAGGCGAGTCCTTACCGCTTTTCTAAAGTAGGGAATGATGTGGAATCCTTGTTCTTTAAGGATGTCAAACGCCATTTCATTAATTGAATTGTGGAGAGCAAGGAAACATATCTTCATATAATATGGAAGCCGATCCATTGCATTGGTATCCCATCTGGAATCAAAAAGAGTAGAGTTTCTTCTTTATGTATGCATGTGTGTATGTAGGCATGTGAGTTACATTTTGAGCATTAAATAATGAAAAACAAACCTCTCGTATGTATGTATGTGAGTTACATTTTGAGCATTAAATAATGAAAAACAAACCTCTCAATGGCATCTGTGAAGAGCTGGAGTTCATGGAGAGTGCCATATACATCATAAACATCATCGATTACAGTTATAAGTGCATTGACTTTGGTTAATGTTCGCCGACAATATCCAAATTGAGGCTCAAATGCTTTTCCCACTGTCCACAAAAAATTCTCCATCAGCCTATCCCTCGCAAAGCTCAACTTTTCTCCAAGCCCAGTCCTCCTCCACCACCTTCATGCATGCATGCGAAACAAATTATATATATAAATAGAGGGTTCAATAATATCAGTTATTCACAATGGAGATTGGTTTTTGAGGCCTGCTAGGTCTGAAGACTTGGTGGAAATTCAAGCTTGACTTGCTGAAATCAGCTTGGAATCTTGTGATAAACCTCTGCCTCAAATAAAGGTATCTATGTGAGTTCAAATACTTGGGAGGCTCTTAGGGAAAAAATAGATCAGATTGAGTGGTGGAAGCTAGTCTGGTTCCCTCTAGCCATTCCTAAGCAAGCCTTCATTTTATGGCTTGCCATGAAAGATAGGTTGGTTACAGGAGAGACGTTGCTGAATTGGGGTTATAGAAGAGATGTTCAATGCTCTTTTTCAGGAATCAATTGGAGAGCCGCAACCATTTATTTTTTAATGTAGTTTTTGTTATAGAATCTAGAAGTTTTGTATATCCAGATGCAAAGTGGCTAATCTTCCTATTATATGGGAGGATATTCTTCAGCTGGGATGTGGTTCTTGGGGTCGTAAAACTCGTAACGGCTTGATTTGTCATCTAGTCTTGGGTTTTGCAGTGTATAATATATGGTGCACTCGAAATGAAATTAAGCATGCAGGTCATCCAAGCACAGAGGAGTAGATTTTGAAGAAAATTCTGTGGGAAGTTAGTGCTAGAGTGGCTGGGACAGGAAGGTTCCCAAAAACTAGTGTAACGACCCAAGGAAAAGCGCCAGCCATATCTGAACTATTACTCAAAAATGACTAGTCAATTTGAAACTTCTCTAGGATTCATTATAAAGCTCAGTTTTACC
Source organism: Corylus avellana (assembly GCF_965113065.1). Classification (NCBI taxonomy): domain Eukaryota; kingdom Viridiplantae; phylum Streptophyta; class Magnoliopsida; order Fagales; family Betulaceae; genus Corylus; species Corylus avellana. The sequence goes on from NC_142491.1 coordinate 30,357,036, forward strand.
TAGTAACTAGGCAATGTGGGACTTAGCACCTATGATTATTTTTATAAACCACCTACTCTATGTGGGCTTCTTCTTATCTTCCCAATATGAGACTGAGGTGTTACAAACTCCCCATTTTAAATTTGTGACGTTCTCGTCAGGGCCACGTCATACAGTGCCCTAGTATCACATGACCTAGTATTACTAGGTGGCTCTGATATCATTTGTAATGACCCGGGGAAAAATGCTAGCCACATCTGCGCTATTATCCCAAAATGACTAGTCAATTTGAAGCTTCCCTAGAATTCATTATAAAACTCAATTTCATCTAATGATTAGGCAATGTGGGACTTAGCATTCATGACTATCTTTATAAACCATCCACTCTAAGTTGGCTTCTTCTCATCTTCCCAATATGAGACAAAGGTGTTACAACTAGGGAGAATCTTGTGCTTTGTTCCTCATGGAACCTGCCTATAGCTCTGCTATGTTGATGCAAGTTGCTGCAGGTTTTTATGGTTTATGTGTTTTGCTTTTGCTTTTGTGGCCTGTGTAAAGTCCTTTGTAAGGGCTTGGTTAGCTTGTTCTGTTTGCTGTATGATGGTGTCTACAAGTTGTGATTTCTTTTAGTGTGTTTGGGTTTTGGCCTCCGTGAGGCTGTGTCTTAGCCTGATAGGTAGGTTTGTAATTGGTGTTATTGTGCTTTTGATTTGTTTGGTTTCAATGAAGTTGCTTATTCATCCAAAAAAATAAATAAATATCAGTTTTTTAAAAAAGATTGTCAATTACAACATTAATGCATGCATTTTATAATTACCTTTCGGATTTGGTAAGTTGTCAAGTACTAGCTAGCTTACAAATTTAGGCTGTAATTTATTCTTTTCATGTTGCCATGAGATTTAGTTTCTATTTTACTAGTATTCATCATTTTTACACTTACAATTTTTTACTAGATGGGAAAAATTCACATCCATCCTTTAAACTATTATTAAATTGACAATATCTCTCTCAAATTTTCAATTGTGACACGCAATTAATGTTTCCCCCGAACTAACAAAAAATTGACAGTCTCCCCAATGACGAGAATACCCTTTAAAAAAGAAAAACAAGGTGTGAAAATTTAAAAGTTTTTAATTTTTATTTCTTTTTTGTTTTCGAATTTATTCGATTTTTTTTTTTATTGAAAAAGAAAAAATTATGGCTATTTTTGTCTTTTTGCTCTCATTAGGGAGGACTTGTCAATTTTTTTGATAGTTTAGGAGGGACATTGTTGTAATTGAAAGTTTGGAGATGACATTATCAATTAAGTGGAAGTTTAAGGAGAGTACATGGGCTTTTCACTTCTGGATGAGATCCAAATTAGAAAAAAAGCGATGTAAAATATTTACCTTGAGAGTTGTTTTAGATCCTCTTGATGGACTGCTTGTACCATGTTGAAGTCCAATTCTGCAAGCTCAAGCAAGATAGGGTTCATGTCCTCTCTGCTCCTATAAATATCAATGAACCACCTTACTTCAAGCCTTATCATCCTCCAATGCAGTGGAAGCTCCAAAGCATGCCTCACCATAGCAGAAAGATTTTGATCTTCTGATATGTTTTGCTTGAGGTACTCTTTGAGTTTTCTAGTTGCAAAATCTCCTGCTTCCTCCAACATACTTTCACCTTCTCTCAAAAGGAATGAAGCTTCATACAAAGAAAGCATTCCCTTAGTATCCTCACCAAGCGACTCCTCCAAGTTCCCCTTATCATTTGTGAAACTATTGAAAATATCTGCAATCAACAAAGCTCAAGCTTGCTACTCATTAACGTCTATAAGTGATGAAATGCTATATATATATTGTGATTTAGTAGGTTTGACTGTTTGAGGATGATGACAGGCCCAAAGGAAATAAATTTTGATTAATGTTGTCGATATTTTTTTTCTCCTACGTATTTTAAAAGTCAGGTTAATTAATGGAAAAACTTCACTTACTATTCATGATCTTTCATCACTTTTATAATCATATTCTTAAACTTTAAAAAGTGTAAATTTAGTAAGATTTTCAATTTCTTTTAATTTTACCATTCTAGTAGGATTTTCCGTCAAATCCTATCAAAATTTTCGAAATACTCCTATTATTAAATAAATATATTAAAAAAAATTTCAAAGATTCATGCCCGAGTATTTATGCAAATTCCGTTAAATCCTAATCAACGCTTAAATCCTTGTATTTTTTTTTCTTCTCTTTTTTTCCTAAAAGAATGAAGGGTATGTTGTGAATTTTGAAACCTCTTTGTTAGAATTTCCGGTTAAATCCCAACTGATGGTGGAAAAAAAATAAGAAAAAAAGATGAATACGCTAAATTGACACTTTTTAAAATTTAAGGGTATAATTGCAAAAGTGATGAGAGATGAAGAGTGAAAAGTGAATTTTTCCCTTAATTGATTCCACTCAAATCAGCTTTCCTGTTTTATTTACTTTGGTAAAGGGTATGTATCTATATAAACATGTTTACCTTGAGGCACACTAAATCCATTTTGTCTTAGCAGTCTAAACCCAAGAGCAGTGGTGTATAAGTTCCTCTCCTTGTTGCATATACCATGATTGGTATTCATGTATACACCTTCCAATGTGCTCCTTATTTCATCCTCAAAATGATATGATAATCCAAGTCTTTGCAGGATATCAATCAGCTCAAGTTGCTCCCCAGGTTCCACCACTTTGTGAAACATCATCCTCACTTCTCCCTTCAACTCATCTAGCTGTCTAGTGCAGGATTCCCCCTGTCAAAAAATAGTTGTAAAAATTACTGATTAAGTGATTTGCATCCCGAAATGGAAATTTTCAATCCTATTATTACTAGTCGTCTTTGATTCTACTCATGTCTTGATGGGATTGGGGTCAAGCTATAAATGGCTCAGTTGGATTTGAGGCATCGCATGCGGTTTCTCATTGTTTAGGTCCTTTATGTGCAGCTTCCGATGACAGGACCAGCCCAACCACTAGGCGAGTTAGGCCGACGCTTAGGGCCCCCAAAATTTAAGGCCCCCCAAAAAAAATTAATAAGGCCCAAATTTTTTTTTAATAATGCCAAAAATAATAAATAAATAAATTAACCGAGAAAACCAAATATGTTCTAGAAACAAGAAAAAAATAACAAAAAATCTGACAAGCCATCTTCTCTCTTTGCTGAAATTGCAAAGACCAAGAAAATAATTGTATTATTGTTTATTATCTAGCCGTTGGCAGGCTGTATTGCACAGCCGTAGTAATGAAAAGCCTCTAATCATGTTTTCTTGGACACCACAAGAAGAAAGAAAACAAACATTTCAAATACCAGGGCCCTTTTCTCTACCTTCCGCCATTTTTCTCTTCTTCTCGAAGTCTCCAAGATTTCAAGAACCTTCATGCTTCATAATTTCTTTGCCAAATCAGGTTTTATTGTTCGATTTTTATAATTTATTTTATTATAGTCAAAATATTCTTTTATATAAATCGTGTTTGTTTAATTTTTTATTTTTGTAATCAAACATGTATACTAGAAAATATGCATTTGGATATGAAAATAAATAAATAAATAAATAAATAAAAAAAGAAGAGAAAAATAGAAAAAACTGATTGAATCTCAAAGAGGAGTTGTTGATCAAGGGGTAAGGATTCATAAGAAAAAAAAATTGATTTCATTTTTTTTTGTATTGTTTATTTTTGTGTTTGATGATTTTTGACAATTTTTTTCGTAAGTTTAAGGATTCATAAAAAATAAAATAAAAAAAAATAAAAAATTTTGAATTTTTTTGTAAAGTTTATTTCTATGCTTATGATTTTTCTGGTGGATTTTGTACGAGTTTTTGACAATTTTTTTGGTTGGTTTTGATTTTCAGCTCAATTGGTTGGTTGGTTTTGTTTTTTCAGCTCATAATTCTTTTGCAAAATCAAGTTTTATTGTTCTATTTTCGTAATTTATTTTATTAGAGTCCGAATATATTTTTTTATAAATTATGTTTGTTTAATTTGTTAATATTTTTAATCAAACATGTTTAAAAAAAACTGATTGAATAAAGAGGAGCTTTAAATGAATTTGTTATTAGCAATAAACAAAATATTTATGATAATTTAGGTGAAAAACTCATAAATGAATAATAAATTCATAAAAAAGAATTAGAAAATAATGAAAATATTATTGATGTATTTATGTCCGGTGGGCACTATCGGGCACATAGTAGGATAGCTACAGTCAATCTCTCCACCTGCCTTTTTAATTAGTGAAGAAAAAAAATAATAATAAAAAAAAATAAAGGAAAGGGAGGGCCAAATGTCCGTACCACGTATTCACTTGTAAGTGACTGGATGTAATTGTAGTGCCAAATGGAAGGTTGATAGTTTGCTGATCGCCGAACAGTACTACCTCCGTTACTAACTGAGATTTCGTTGGTGGCCATGCACTTGGAATTAGGACGAGGAACATTGCCATTTCTGGATATTACAGGTGCGTTGGGACGTTTAAATGGGACCAGTCCAGTGAGATTGCAATGGTGGACTGAAGCAAGAAGGTGAAGAGCCATTGAGAAAGGCCTTTAATTACTACTGGAGCCTGATCAATGGGTTACTTGGAAAAATATGCTTCCACACATCCACTGCATTCTTTTATATATTAATTATACGTACGTGAAAGGCTGCCATCTTTGTCATGAAATGCTATTACGTCAAAGGCTGCTATCTTTGTCATGAACTGTAATAATAGCACACTCTAGTTAGCTAGTAAGAGGATCCTATTCCCTAGTAAGGAGGCCCCGTGAATCTAGGTTTGTACAATGCCATGGCTCTTAGCAATTATTGTATTTATCCCTTTCCAAAAAAAAAAAAAAAAAAAAAATTATTGTATTTATCCGCTAACCACACTGCTTTGGGAGATTAACAACTATCCGTTGATTAGCAGTTATTTATGAGCGCTTATTTTTGTGTTTTGAGCCTCTCCTTACAATATGTTTTAAACGGTTTCGAGACCATTTAAATGTTTTATACTTGTTTTAGGATTTGTTTGAGTATGCGATTTCAACAAGTACAATTTAAAAATAATAATTTAAAAATATGTTATTTGAAAACATGATTTTTAAAAATACTATAAAAATTATAATTTATTCTTTAAAATTATGCGTTTTCAAAAGGCATCACATTGGCTGCAATTTGAAAAAGCAAATTAATTTCTACGTTTTTAAATCACAATTTTTTTAAAACGTAATCACAGACGATTCTTTTTTTGTATTTCGGTTTAAAAATCGTATTTTTTGTCTATGAAATCACAATGCCAAACCCACTTTTAGTTTTGTTTTTGTTAACATATTACATATTCCAATAACCTAAAACAAATTAACCCAGGGCAAAATACTAACCATGAACATGATTTTGATGCTCCAATCTCAAGGGGGTACAATGAAACATTATTCTGCAAGTGCGCATTCTTTGCAATAATGCATGGCGGCTTGTCCTGTTTCCTGTCGGTATATGTGCCACAATCATGCATGGTATATCATGTCGCTGTAAAATTTGATTTACATCATGTCAAAAAAAAAAAATTTCATTTACATGTTCGTATACCAATAACTTGGAAATCCAGTTCGATATGCAATTATGCATGCTTCCCCAGTTTCCCATTTGAGACAGCAAGGACGAATCAAATTTGAAAATATATGGCACAAATGCTCCCCAACTTTAAGACACGAGTAATGATGGATAGCTATTACTTTTTCCGAAATTCATCTAAAAACAAAAAAAATAAACAAATTGCGATGCCGGATGCCATTTCAAAAAAAGTGATGATCCCGAACATTATTCTTCTTATAGCGGGGTTTAGGCCAAATATGTCACTGTAAAGTGACTTGAAAGGAAATTGGATCCATGCGATGATTCATCTTAAGAAATGATTGGTTAAGGGCAAATGATAGTGATGCCCTTTCATAGCCTATCATCAGGCATAAGCTATCACGCAAGAGCAGAACTAAAACTTTTAGTTTGAAAAGGCCAAATTTTAAAAAGAAAAAAACTTGGATGGTGCCGCCCCTATTAATTAGGTACTTTCAATTTCTGCAAATATACTTAAAAAAGGAAATAAAATATCAGTTATAAGTAGAATAAGACGTATTAGAAGGGAATCATAGTTTATAACCATCAGATATACATACTTTTCATTGCATATCAGAAGAGAAGCAAACGTGGCAACCCATTATTTGACAAAGGCAGCTCTCCAACAATCTTTGAAACGAAGGGGGGAAAGGGGGTTTTACGAGAAAATGCAAACTTACCCATAAGTTTATCTTTCCCTTAATTCTCATTTGTTTCTCTTCTTCTATTTGTTTTCAATCCCGCACTATTTCTAATCAACCAACTAAACCACTACTCCTACCTTATTTCATTAAGCAACTTGACCAACTAATTATCACACTAATGCTATTATCATAATTTTATCATTCCCATCTCATTAACCTTATCTTAATATATTTTTTATTTCAGACCTATTAATGTCATAGATGTCCCCATAATACACTTGGTTGTTATGATAATAATGCCGGTTACATAATTAAGTTCAAAAGCTCAACCTGAGACCAACTTTTGAAGCATGTTTGACATCTTGTGTGAATAATGTGCAGCAAGTATACATCAATGTTTGAAGTATATATGTTCAATATCTCCTTTGAACATCATATAAGTAATTAAAATCATCCAACAGATTCTTAAGCTTAGTTGAAGGATGTTCAATACTTCCGCATTGAAAAGAAAATTGAGAGAGAGAGAGGGAGAGAGAGAGAGAGAGAGAGGAGAGATTGCTTTCACTCAATACTTCAGCATTGAAAAGAAAATCCCGACTTTACATTGACGGCTAACCCCCTTTTTTTTTTCTTTTTGGATTTTTTTTTTTTTTGTTCTGTTAAAGCAAAAAGGTCATTGAATCAGAAATTAGCCTCATCCTCGGCAAATTTCTCCAAATACGTCAAAATTGAAGGCCTAAGATCATCTTTTACTTTGTCTTTCGTTTCAAAAACGCCCTTCATTATACGTGTGTAAAGCCTTTCAAGCTGCGGAATGTTGTAGGTTGCAGTACGCTCCACAAAAAGCCGCCTGACAGACTCTGTTTGGCCTGAAATGTCAATATCACACATGGTAACATCTTCGGGTCCACTCCCATCAGCATGACCAGAAGGCTCTCCACAAGTTTCGGGCCGATCACCATCACCATCACCGCAAGACGTTTCTGGCCTTTCTGGATTTGTGTCATTTGTCTCCTGTTCCTGGGATGACTTTGCCACAACTGAATCTTGATACCGTGACTTATCTTCTGCAATTGAACCTGATTCTTACCAAACAAGTTCAATATCAATAACTCAAGTTTTATACCTGATTCTAATGGGTAATCAAATAGGAGACAGACTAGCAGTTTGATCTCTAAGGTGTGGATATATTTTGCAACACAACAATGAAGTCAGAAAAATCTAAAAGAAGATGAATCCAGTATGCATCTCTGTCAACTCCAGCGCAATTAGGGTGAGGGATCAAGGACTAAAGCACAATTCAAAACTAAACAACTCTTTGATGCAATACTAATACAATTGATGTTATTAATTTCAATCAGGTGTCTCACGGCATTTCCTATAGCAATTTTACCCACTGCCCTATATTTGGAAGTGAGCAGGTTGTGGATGATATTTGAAAATATCAGGATTCGAAAACAGCACATTATTTCATAGAGCTGAAATTATGCTAGAAGCCTAGAAGTTACACACTACAACAATGCAGATATTCCTAATTCATTGATATTGAGGCAAGCCTCAAATATAGTATTACTAACTTCCACATTATCCAACTTCTGTGACAGAAAAACCAGACAATTAAAGTCTATTGGAGAAATAAGAAACGTTGGATTTATCAACCACAATCTTTGATATGGTATGATGATAGTGATCTGGATCCAATATGCGAGTTAAAGTGAGGCTTGCTGACAGAAATTTACTGTTCACCACTGCAGTCTTCCAACTTCCAACCCAATCGGGTTCAGAAGCTAATGTCTTCAACCTAACCTGACACTGACAGTACATATCAAACCACACTGACACTGACAGGGTGTCAAGCAGGGATCGGTCGGTTGGTCAATTGAAAAGGCTAACTTGAAGCATGGGGAAGAAGCCTCCTGTGAAGACTGGATTTTAGTTTATTCTGCCAGCAAGACTAGGGTTTAAGAAAGAACAACCAGCATAAAACAGCCCTCCTATGGAAGGACAGTGCCGCGGTGGAGAGGGTGGAGGCTGAGAGGCCAGGAGGCTGCTCTTTTTTTCTTTTTCTTTTTTGGGAGGGCCCGGGGGAGGGGGGGGTGTCTGAAAGGCGGCCACGGTTTTGTCTACGGATGAGTGTAAAGACTGAAAAAGTGTATTTATATTAAGGGGCAGGTAGCATTGGAAACCCACTATATAAAACTGTCCCCCGAACCAAACCCTTGTTGAAACTAAAAACAAGAAGACCTGAACTGGTCTGGGGGGACTTCAACTTCGACCGATTTTGATCAGTTTCAGTTAACCAATTCCAATTCTTTTACAAACCCTAAACCCTAGAATCTCCCACACCATTCTGTATCCAAAAAAAAGGCGCTGTTTATATAATTTTGCAAACTGACAAGGACTAGTAGCACCAGACTCCTTGAAAAAGCCATATGTCAGAAGGTGGATGGCAAGTCAAATGTGTATAATGCATGTAGCTCAAAGTGTTAAATCCAAAGGAAGGGATGTTAACGGTAATAGCAAACTACTGAAGAGCTAACTTTGATATAAGGCACCATATCTAATTCATTCATCACCACGATGTGGTTTGGAAACTGTCCTTTTGTCTCCTCAGGTTTGTTCTCTCATAGTTTACTGTTAAGATAGGAAAATCCACTTTACCTTCTCAATGCAAGGGTGTTTATGCGCATATTCCATCTATATTAACCGCGACATACTGGAAGAGCTATAGGAGTCAACGCCATAGTTTCCAACCAACACATTAACAAAGTGAAAATGGACTGTACAACAAGAAGAAAAATCAACTATGGTGAAATTGAGAAATATATATATATATATATATATATATATATATATATATATATATATGCAAACAGGAAAAGCTATTTGAATGACCATTGACCATTTCCAAAAAAAAAAAAAAAAAAAAACCAAGCTATATGTATTCCATATGAGATCAGTAAACTGGATCCAGGAATGAGATCAGTAATTTAAAGAGAGTTTTCCATTAATTTGGGACTGGACCAATGGTGTTATGTATTTTTATTCCCCCTAGATACAACGTATGAGCCTTCTTGCTTGTAACAGCTTTAGAAGATAAAGTTCAAAATAATAGGCAGTAAAGGAAGATATCAATGAGACCACCCTTTGTATATCGATTATCTAAATTATAGATGAGATTATGACATTGAATTTCATAAAGGCATAGAAGTAAAATGATAATTATTATAAAGGTTTTACTACCTGCATGTGCAGCATCAGCATTCTTCTTTGGCCTTTTCAGTGCCTCATAGCTTTGATCCAGATTAACCTCTGGCTGGACATTACGAAGTCGAGCACTTGCTCTGGTAGTAGTAGTTCCCAGTTGCACCACAGGGGTAGATGGGAAAGTAGACCCACCCAAATCATCTAGCGTATGCACAGGACCACCTTGAGCAGCAATCTTGTCACAGTATGCAACCAGCGCAGGGTCCATCTGTGATAGCATCCCTTGCACCTGAGGATAAAAATAAAGGAATTATGTTATGACATATAAGTGAGTCCACAAAATCTAAAAGCAATGAACAATACTTACTGCATCTCGAAGTTCATAAGCTCTACTAACAATCCTAGCGCCATTGTAATCATCTCCATTATAAGCCTGAAGCAGGAATAGCAGAATACATCAAACTGCCGCATCAAAAATTCATAACAGAATCACTAAAGCGTGATTACAAAAACTTTTGAGTTGATCTTTGTGCACCATATTCTTTGACTTGCACTAACAAACTCAAAAGTAAAAAAAAATGCAATAAAGTCACAAAACAAAAACAGTAGCACCATATTTCTTTGGTAGAACTTCAGATATTCAAGGAAGTTTTATGCAATTGCATTGGTGACTAAACATGAGCTCATTGGTATAGAAAACTATTAAATTACAATTCTCTAGCCCTATTTGGCATGGAGGATAGAAATGTAGAGGGGGAAAAAAGACAAAAGGAAAGATCTCGCTATCCATTGTGGGTGTTTTATAGAAAAGATGGAAATGTGAATGGATGTAAAATGGACAACGCTTTCCCTAGTTTAGCACAATAATTCAGTCAATTACAATCAACAAAAAGAGGCATAAATCAATAGGAATTAGTCTTATATTGCACCATTTACTGTCCAGTACCAGTGAACATCAAAGATTTTAGAGAAATGCTAGGGGTACCAAATCTTTTACCAAGAGAGCTTTGCCAAACTGCTGTGTAACCCATTCATTGGTATCCATTACATTTCCCTTAATTAATTATTTTGTTCCTCTCCAATAAATGAATTACACATCAGTTTGGTAAGGCTCTCTTGGTGAAAGATTAGGTACCCTAGCATTTCTCAAGATTTTATTATCTTCAACATTTAACAATACAACAAGATGCCTTGGTTAATCCCTTATATAAAATCACATTATTATCAGTGTCACCGATAATGTCAATAACAAAAACATTACTGTCATAGCAAAAATCTCTTAAAGTAATATCCAATAGTATTCCAAAGAACCAGCTCGGTTCAATAGTTTGTAATAATATTTTCTAGAGTTGAACACATTTAAGCCCCCTTGACAGGTGTGACACTTGGATACACCAAACTACTATTTTGTGACAAAAAGGTCACTACCATTTTGTGACAAAAAGGTCACTTCATTAGGGGTAAGCATTAAAATGGATGGAAAAACCAAATTTCACCAAAATCTTCCAAAAATACCCCCACTTTGACCATGGAAAAACCAAATTTGCCCTTTATAATTATTAATCAATTAAAAAAGAAAATTGACATAAAAATAAAAAAATAAATAAAAATTGAAGATCGGGGTGGCCAAACCGCCCCCCCCCCCCCCCCCCTAGATTTATTTTTTATTTTTTAATTTTTGTTTTTAAATTTAGTTTTTTTCTATTATTTATTATTAATAGAATTTCCCCATCTGTTATTTATTATTAATAAACTTTTGTTCCTTTTTTTGGTCAGTTTTCTTTTTTTACTGAATAATAATTATAAAAACAAAAAATCTGATTTTTCAATGTCAAAGTGAGGGTAATTTCGGAAGATTTTGGTCAAATTTGATTTTTCCATGCGTTCTGACAGTTAACCCTAACGGAGTGGCCTTTTGAAACAAAATGGTAGTTTTATGAATCCAAGTGTCACACCTGTTAGTTTGTGGGGATTCCTTTTTAAAAAATAACTAGTAGTTCAAGGATCTTAAGTGTATTTAACCCTATTTTCTAAAATTCGTTAATTAAAGATGTACTTGGGTTTTTTCTATATCAATATTCTTTTGGTACGAAGATTTTATATAGAGAAGATGTCAAAGAAGAAAAAAGGCGCATGGACCGTACTTGAGCCCCGGATCAGCAATCTTTGTTGGTAACCTGTGAAATATAAATTTCTATCTTTTCAATTTTTTTAATCTAGAGCAATTTTTCAGTGCACAAAGGTGTTTTGAGGTAAAACATAAATATTCTTCCATATGTTAGCTTATAATTGATACTAAGGAAGCCTATAGCATTACGAGAAAAGAAGATAAATGGAAACCTTTTGGAACATAAATGACAGTTCCTTATATCTTAAATTCTCTTTACGAAAGCAATGTTACTTTGGGTTATAACATCATACATGTGCACACTGTGTGCCACTGCTAATTTGTTCTGGTGATTCGACTGTTGTGCACAGTTTCACATTGCAAGAATATTCAACATCTAATCTTCCATAATTTTTCCTGCTCACTATGAGATAATCCAAGAATTAGTTACATGCAAACCATAGCCAGAAACACACCTTCGCATTGGAGACAATGAGATCTACATCTTGCAGAAATGTTGAACATGTAATATACTGCCCAGAATCAACACGCTGTAGCAGAGTAGCCATGTCCATGGGGTTCTGAATGATTGAACGATAGTTTGGAGCATCCTCATCCGAAACTGGGTAATGGAACGCACCAAACCGTTTATCATATAAAATCCTGCAAATAAAGGGAGAAAAACATATATAATGTGTGAAAGAGAGAGAGTAGATATAAAGTTTATGATCCGGAAGAGCACATGCACGATGCTCCTGATTAAGTGTGTAAACATGCACAGCCAAATGAAGCCACTAATAGGATATTATACTTGGATTAGTTGAAGTTGACCATATTCCATGTGAAGCACGGATAAGCTAAATCATTTGTGTGAAACATAAGCCAGATAAATGCTTTCCATTAGCTTGGGCCAAGGTCTAGATACCTTGGTATAAAACAAAAACCTCATTTCAGAAACTGAAGAAGCAAATAAAAGTACTCATTCAGAAAGAAATAAAAATAAGGCAAAACTTCACTTACACCCTTGATCTTTCGTCACTTTTGCAATCATACCCTTAAACTTTAAAAAGTGTCAATTTATTAAGGTCACCATCTTTTAGAAGTTTGCAATGTCAATCCTCCCGTCAAAATTCAACAGTAAATCAAGCTTTATCAGTGGAATTTCCCTTACACTCTTGTAAAATTTATAAAATTACCAAAATACTTTAATTAAATGATTAAAATTTAAAAATAAAATAAAAGAAGAGACCCAGGCCGTGGGTCACCTTTTGACCCATAGCTGGGGCACTTGTGACCCATCGTGGGTCACCCTTGGTGAACCAGCTGTGGGTCAAATTTGAACAACAAAAAAAGCATATTTTTTTAAGGGGCATTTTAGGTATTTCAATTTTTTTTTTCATTTGATTTAATACTGAATTTTGGCAAGAGGGTTGACATTGCAAACTTTTGAAAGATGATCCTAAATTGACACATTTTAAAGTTTAAGGGCATGTTGCAAAAATGATGAAATATCAGAGGTAAGTGAAGTCTTCCCTAAAAGTAAAAAGATTAAGAAAAAATAATATAATAAGATTCCATATTATTGTTTCCTGTTTTCAAAGCTAACATATCCCAACAACTTAGATCACTCACAATATACAGTTACACTAAATACCACATGGTCGTCTCGGTGAGAAAAGATGTTATCAAGAATAACAACGGAAGTAACTGATTACTGTGGCCCAAACGCATCAAATCCACAGCTTTGACAATGATAGTTTTTTTTTTTTTTTGATAAGTAATGTAGTATATATCAAAAAAAAGCGCAAAGCGACAATAAAGGTGCCAATAAAGGAATAATAAGGCTAATTATGCCAATAAAGGTGCCTCCAAGCCTAAACTTTGGCCTCGGCCTCGTAACAAATAGAGCTTAATCAACTATCCAAGTTCAATGTAAGTTCAAAGGATCATCTTATCAAGCAGCAGGGCCAAGATAACCCCAAATTCAGATCAATTAGGCTTCTGACCACAACTATATATGTCTTTTGCACAAGGTGTGACATTGAATATCAAGGATTCAGCAAGACCTGATGAACAAGCAAGTTACTAATTAATTAATCAACTCAACTATCTGGCTAGCTCACTCAAAGCTTGCTTACTAATCAAGGATTCATAGCAACTCTCAAGTCCTGTTTCCTGAAAATCTATTACATAGCTCGTGACAAAGAGGCCTTAGTGTCGGATTGCATGGACTCCTCTGGCACTTATTATTCGGTAAACCACCTTCTCATCCATTCTGAGTTTAGATCTAGCACATTCTCATCTTATTCGGAGTCCATGGTTCATGCTTAGCAATATCCTAGAATTGCTTCATTGTTGGAAGATTCGAGGGCAAGGACATTCCAAAGAGGCCATCTGGAAGGTTCCCCGCATTACCAATGTAGAGCATTTGGAGAGAGAAATTGGCGCCCTCTTGAGGATAGCAAGTCCAATGTGCTACAACTAAAATCCTCCTTTTTAAGATCTCTTTTAGATTGGGTTGTAGTGTATGTTCATAATTTTTCTTCCTCTAATCTTGTAGATCCTGTTAACTTTTTAAATTTTCGACACTAATAGGGTAATTGATTCTGTTGTATAGTTTTCGTGTATGAGGATTTTGCCTCTTTTTCTAATAAATTATTATTCATTAAAAAAACAAAAGCCAAGGCTTAAGTTTTAAGGCTAATGCAAGATTGCTTGGCAAGCCAAGCTTCAGCAATGCCAGTGTACGATTCCTGGCTCAAAGTGATCCGGCAATAGTTAATGTAACTACTTCACTTCGATATTAGGGGTGGCAATCTCATGTAGTACTAGCCAACCCAATTATCCCACTTTGTATAACACGTGCGGGGCCAAACCATTTTGCAAATGAATATTGGATTAACCAATTAAAGAACTAATCAACAGACATGCTAATTAAACAACTTCAACGCTTTTAGACGCTCTAAATTTGAAAAAGAACTAGTAATATTTAATGACATATGTACTATTGAATGAAAAAAAAAATTTATAAGTAATCAATATATTATTAAAAGTACAAAGCACACCCAGGTATACAAGAAATATATAAGATTAACACCTAACTAGAAGGGGGGGAAAATACCAAAAAATCATGAAAACTAAGCAACAAAGGAGATGCAAATGCAGCTGTCAAATACAAATTCAAACTAATAATTTTTTTTTTTTTTTTATATAAAGTAAATTCAAACTATAATTTTCATAGCCTTTTCTTTGTTCTCCTAAACTCATTGGATGTGTTTTTCACTGATCTTAAAAACACATTGGTGATCATACTTGCACCCAAACATTGGCAAAGAAAAAATCTATTTTTCGTCAAATTAAATAAGGATCAAACAACAAGACAAAGTTATGTTAGGAGGCCATGTGTGTTGAAGTAGATTGAATTATGCCAATTGGATGAGCACACAGCTTAATGGCAAACATAAAATGCTCTATTTCATATGACCTGAAAATATAAATAAATAAAGGAAACAAAGAAATGTTGGTTGTGATAAGTTTTAGTTAAAAAGTAAACATATTTTGATAACAGGACTTTTAGATGCTATATATAATTACCATGAAATTGACTGACACAAAATATGTCAGTCATATGGCAAGCTTCAAACTATTTTTGAAGTGGCTCAAAAGAAGGGATACATCCAGTCCTTTGGACTTGCAACCTAACAAAGTAGGATATTATTAAAACTTCCAACCCAATTTTGTTAGGGTACTTACAGATATATTTTTTAATTCCTTAGGTCTTTGAAAGTCAGCATATCAAGTCTAGAGATAATGAAATGCAAGGAAAATAAGTCCATATAGGCTTGATATGGATACAAGGAAGAGGGATAATAAACAGTCTGAGAACTTTCGGAGTCAAGTGATATTTTTAATAATAAAGTTCTGCTCATGAGAAAAGTAATTATAGAACAAAAGAATTGTTCTATGCCTTTGCATATGCCACTCTTTCATACATGGAGCTTAAATACCAATGAAATTGTGACAGATTCTTATATTGATATAACTCCTACCTAGAGCTTGCTTGAATGAAACGTGATTTCATACTTGTAAACTGTTTGACTTCATGATTAAATCACAAATGAGGAGAAATTTAGGAGACTCTTTCAGAAGGGAAGGCAACTATAAGTTAAATCCCTTGCCTTGTAATCAGAGACAAAATGTAACTAAGGACAAAACCAAGAAATGCAATAGTATCATTTAATAATTTTTTTATGGAAAGGACTAGGAGAAGGAAAGGACTATCTTACCGGTTGCAAATATCTCTAAGGCACATCCGCAATCGGCGAAGGGCATGCTGCTCAGCTTCTACCTTGGCTTTTAACTCGGACGCCTTTGGACCACTAGCCACTTTCGGTGCCTTGGGAAGTTCAGGAAGGGAGACTGATTCATGGGATTTTTCTGTCATGCTCTCCAACAAGACGGACAAAGCAGCTTCAATTAATTGGTTGAAAAATAATGACCTGTCTCCAGTAGATGGTTCACTGACTTGGTAGCTGGCCCCCCCACAAAAAAAAACAGAGAGAAATTTAAACATAAGACTAGTAAATGTGACTTTAGCCACTCAATTAAAGTTCTCTAGAAAATAAAGTTTTATAAAAAGATATATTTTCAGAAAATTTAGGTTCAATATATGAGATTTTCTAGAGAACATTAAATTCAGTGAAAGCTGTAGTGCCATTCAAATTAGTTTTTGCATTTGAGAAATATGCATTAAAAGAATTAGAAATATCAGAATTGGAATCTACAATATAAGAGGACTGTTAAAAGACAATTAAATCCATGGATTTTAACTCAGCAACTAGCCATCCAGATTTAACAAATTAGTTGCCAACATTCAGAATATGGAATATCAGTTATGGAATTTACAAATCACTATCAAAACAAATGAAGACATACACAGAACGGGCAGAAAATACTGAAGAGGGCACGTCTTCAATTTCAGCAAGTGGAAGCGTGGATGTTCCAAGTAATAATATAGGCAAGTCAGAAGGCAACTCTTCCAGCAAAGTCTGCAGAACAGCCCTGAGCTGCTCATGTGCCTGCAACATTAAATCTATCAAAATTAAATGGAAGAGTAACAGAGTTAACCAAGGATTTTTGAAGTAAATCATAAGAATAAAACATGAATTTTGAGCATGCACAATCACTTGTTTAGCAGTTAGATGTTGACAAAGCATGCACTCACAGTCTCCCACCAAAGGTTGAACTGAGGTAAATACAGTATTGACGGCGTGGTTCTCCTTGCTTCACCAAATATATGTACCAGTGCCTCCTCCGTTGTCTTTGCACTGGGATCTGAAAGAAGAGATGGAAGCCCTAGCGAATGAACAGGAAATTTCTCCAGCTCATGTAAAATTGCAGGCCCAATATGATCCTGTTAAACTAAAGCAGTAAGTATATTTAGTTTATAGTTCCTATAGTGGCAATTTATCAATATCAATAAGTTCCATGATATTTACCAGCCCAGTACCTTCACCACCATAAAGCAGAAGCCGAGGCCTATAGACAAGAGGAATTGCAGAACCATATGAAAGCATAGAAAGCTTGGTCAACTCTGATGAAACGGCAACCGGAAGAAATATATCTGATATAGTATTCATAGCTTTCTGGAGATGTCTTTGTAGACATGGTGCAACTACTGAAGACAGCGGCCTAGAGTGCACAACAGCTCCTCGATGAGCAGCCGGAGTAATTGTTGACATGGCTTCAACAAAGTGATACTTCTCAACCCTTACTGAATCAACATCTATCAGAAATTTGTCGTCGCTTGTGTAAACCTGAGGGTATTTTTCACGAAAAGCACGAATGGCAGCTTCAGTACATAAAGCTTTTAAATCAGCACCACAGTAGCCCACACAACTAGCTGCAAGTTCCAATTTTAGTTCCTTTGAAGGAGGATGCTTCCATTTGCGAGTGTGAATGTCTAATATTTCAGCTCGTGCCTCAGAACCAGGCAAAGGAAAGTTAAATTCACGATCAAATCGACCGGGGCGTCGCAGGGCCCCATCGATGGCATCAATCCTGTTGGTTGCTCCAATTAAAACAACTTGTCCACGAGAATCAAGCCCATCCATCAAAGCAAGCAACGTGGACACAATAGAATTATGAATTTGCTCTTGTTTACTAGACCTCACTGGAGCAAGTCCATCTATTTCATCGAAAAAAATGATGGAAGGCTGATTCCTTTGTGCTTCCTCAAAAAGTAGTTTCAGCTGTCTTTCAGCCTCACCAACCCATTTGCTTAGTACATCAGCTCCCTTACGCATGTAAAAACTGACTTTCTGACCAGCCTTTGATGCAGCACAGGCTAATGCTCTGGCAATTAATGTTTTCCCAGTACCAGGGGGACCACATAACAATACCCCTCTTGGTGGGGTAATGTGGTAACTTGCAAAGAAATCTGGATATAATAAGGGAAAGAAAACCATTTCCTTCAAAGCATCAATATATTGAGAAAGGCCACCTATATCATCAAAACTAACACTCTCATCAACCTGTAAAGGCTGAATGTCTGCCCCACCCTTAGAGCTGGGCCCAGCAGTTTGAATTCCAGAAGTCAAGGTAGCAAAAGTATCACCCTGATGGCCCCAACCAGATGCAGCAACATTCAATCCCCATGCTGTTGTCCCATGCATATCCAGTCCCCCAAAAAGCCAAGGTGCTCCAGATCTGCTCCCACCTCGCCCCCAGGGAATCGCAGGGCCTTGGTCCAGCTCATCCACGAGAAGAGAATCATCAGAATCTTCAGCTCTCGTTAAACGATGACGCTTATGAACTCTTGATCCACCCTTCCTTACATCCCTACCAACCTTAGTCCCCATTCCTTGGTGTAATACTCTTCGAGGAGATCTTGGTCTTGGCTTACCTTCTTCCATAGACATCCTTCGGACATCTGCACGATTTCGAAGATCATATCGCCTCCTTCCCTCTTGTTCTTCTTCACCCTCTTCATCATCACCATCTTCCTCTCCTTCATCTTCGCCGTCGCCCTCATCTTCAGCCTCACCATCGTTTTGACCATCATCTACATCATTGTAGTCGACATCATTTCCATTTACCATGTCATCTTGACCAGCCTTCTCTACTGAAGTACCTTGCTCATCATCAGACTCTAAACTTAATCGTTGTCTTGCAACTGCTTTCGAACGACGAGGTCGAAGTCCTTCACGCCGAGGTGTTGGTTTAGTCTCCACAATCTTCCTACGCTTTGGAGATAACTCATCATGACTTGCACTGTTGGCAACCTGGTTCCTCAAAGGTCGATAGGCAGGTCTCTAAAACAAAATAGTGCAACATTAGTCCCAAAAACAAAATCATGTTTTCCGGTACTATTATGTTGTTGAGGCTTTCCAAATTGAAAGCAAGATAATAAACTGATATCCATGAAAAGTGCATGCTTGATAGAGTAATAAACCTCACCATTAAGTCTTCGTCCTCTGTTCCAGAACTATCTGTGTAATCTTCAAGATTTACCGAAACCCTTCTCTTTCTTGTAGAACGCCGAAGGTTGGTTGCGACAGACTGCAAATATAAGCACAAAAAAACCTTATACAAGAATTTTCAAATGCTTGAAGTAACCATAGAAAGGGAGTCAATGTTTTGATCTACTTTGCTTCAACAGAAAACAGCATGCATCTGGAAAGTGTAAAGGTGATAAATTACTGGGCCCTGGAGTGAAAACCTATTAAATTTATGCATCTCTAACCACAAGCGTAAGATTTCTAAAGCAGAAAAATAAGCAAAGAAATTAATTACCTTTACCATCATAAGAGCCTGAATATTCATAAACTAATGATTACTTTGTGTTGACACTCCTAAATTAAAAAAAAAAATTAGATAATAATAGAAGCAAGAAAACAAATGGTAGTCATTCGACTTTGGGTTGGATTAACATTGCCATGGTATTCCAACTACTAAAACACACAAAACATACACATGCCAGGAACAAAAAAGATTTTCAGCAGATTGTGCCAAAGTAAGAACAATCCTTGCAAAACTCCGATACAAGAAATCACAAATTTACACCATACACGAATCGATAAAGATTTCCCAGTAGCAATTTTTTCAATTATTTCTTCAGAATCTCACTTAGATAATTGACAAACAGCAAATCGAATCACAATGCCGACTACAGATTCTCACGTTATGCTACCAACCAGTACACCTACACATTACATCACACAACAAAACAAGTTTTGCACCTGACAACTAACATCATTCTCATCCAAACGCTCAACCAAATATACTATAAAGCAATTAACCAATAAGAAGCACTTCTTACATCGTTGTTGGGCGTGCGCACGCACAACATCTTGGCGATCTGAGACGCGGCGGTCCTGGTCTTGCTCTTGCCCTTCCCTTTCCTGGTGCGAATGATGTTGGTGTTGTAATACAAGTACGCCCGCCCGTAAATCTTTGGCCGCCTCCGCAGCCTATCGCTGGTGCGCAGCGGCCTTGCCTCCGCCCCTCCATCCCCTCCTTGCCCTGATTTCTTCCCACTATGCATACCAATCCCAATCCCAATCCCACCACCAACAACGACAACAGCTCTACCCTTGATTGCACCGATACCCTGCCATAAACTGCACAGAGACGCTCGTTTTGCTCAGCAATATCCGTGAATTCCAGAAATAACAGGCAAATGGTACATGCAGTGTAATTTTTGTAAGCGAGAGAGGGCAGAAATGGAAATATAAATTGTGTAGAGAAAGAAAATGGATGAAGGAAGAAGATGGAGTTTTGGCCAAGGGATTTTCGAATTTCTAACGGAAATTCGATTGGAACCTAAAGAGATAGAGGATCGCGAGCATCAGTGTTGAAAGGGGAAAGAGGAGCAAATGGACGGTGGAGATTTACCTGATCGGAGATCTAGTGGTTGCAGAGAGCGTAGCTGAGAGAGGGAAGGAAGAAGAAAGGGCTAAAACCCCAGGGCCTGGTGCGGAGAGAACTGCAGGTATATAAAAACCTAAGCTAACGAACAAGGTGGGGGAACGAGTCAACTCGGTGAGCTCCCAGCATGAGTCGTGATCCTCCAGAGTGGGACCACCTCGGGCTCCAACATTTTAGTCATCCGCCTTCCCTTCGTTCGCCACGTGTACAAAATAAAATGTAAGCCCTTTTTCCAAAAAATTTAATCAGTATTTTCGTATATTTTCTATTTATTATATTTTATTAATTCCATACATGATATTTTCGTAGGTGAAATTGATATTTTTCACATTTATTATGGTGAGTAAATTTTGACCGCACGCCGGACATGAGCCGATAAACTTGAAGGGGGACAGAAAACAAAATAGGCGAAGAGGGCTGTGGAATGTGCTAGTGAAGAGCACTTGCCTTTTATTTTATAGAGGTTGAGGTCGACAAGTTTGGAATGTCAAATAAGGCATGTGCAAGATGTATAGAAATTAGAAAGTGGACAAAAAGGGCAAGAATACCAAATATCACTACAAAGATGGTTACTGACGTGGCAAACAGTAACCAAATTTTGTCACGTTAATAAAATTTTTTTGGACGTGTTGAATATGACACGTCAATATTTATTGACGTGTCACATTCAACACGTCAGGATTTCCTGACATGTCAATATTTGACTCGTCAAAAAATTTAAATTAATTTAATTTTTAAAAATTTTATATATATATATTTCTGACGTGCTGGTTTTAGCACGTCAGTATTTCTTATTTTTTATTATTATTATTTTTATATCAAGTTTATATATATTTCTGACGTGCTAAATTAGCACGTCAGAAATTTCTAAGGTGCTAATTTAGCACGTCAGAAAAAAATAGCAGGACATTCAACTTTAATTTTCCCTTTTCTTTTCCTCTTTTATTATTTATTCTTCCCCCGTAGCTATTTTTCTTATTTAATTCCAGATCTTCTTTCTCTCTCTCAATCTCCCTCTTCTCTCTGCACACATGCAGCAAAAGCTCTCTCTTCTCTCTCAATCTCTTTGAATCTCCCTCTTCTCTCTGAACCTCCCTCCTCTCTGAATCTCCCTATTCTCTCTGAACCTCCCTCTTCTCTCTCAATCTTCCTATTCTCTCTCAATCTCTCTGCACGGCAGTAGAGCTAGAAGAAAAGCAGATCAAGAAGAAGAAAAACAAAAGGTGAAGAGAAGATTGAAGAAGAGAAGCAGAAGAAAAAAAAAAAAAAAAGAGAGAGAAGAGACGAAGATCGAAGAAGGAAGATTTTTGATTTGAAGAAGCTCTAATTTGGTTTCTTTTGATTTGATTTGAGAGATTTTTGATTTTTGATTTGAAGAGAAGAAGATCGAAGAAGCATAAGGTTTATTTTTTTATTTAGGTTTTTGATTTTTTGAAGATTTTTTTTGTTCGAGTTTTTGAAAATGGAGGAAAGAAGAGAGAGAGAGAAAGTGAAAATGGAGGAAAGAAGAGATCAGGGAGAGAGCTAGCATGGGGGGAGAAATGTACGGTTGTATTCCAGAATTAAAAAATATCTATATTATTTTAATTGAAAAATAATTTAAATTAATAAATTTTTTAATTGAAAAAAAAAAATCCAAAAAATTTTTAAAAATAAAAATTATTATTTTTTAATAATTTTTAAATTATTAACGTGTCAAAATTTGACACGTTAGAAAATTCTGACGTGTTACATCTAACACATCAGAAAATTCTGACGTGTTAAATCTAACACATCAGAAATTTTTCGTTTCTGACACCCATAATTTTAACACCCGAAACACGTCAAAATGCCCCATCATGAGGATTTTCTGACGTGTCATACCACCTGACACGTCAGAAAACTTATGTCAGTAAAAAATTGGTTTTTTGTAGTGTATGGAGAATATATATATATATATATATATATATAGAAATGTTGTAAAATTAAAGAAATAACAAGACAAGATAAAGAGATTGAAATATGTGAAACTAGTTCTTCAGGAACTATGTATGATTCTTCTTGCCTATTTTACATACTACTCAATACTCAATTTTATAGACATGAAATCATAATGGGAGGTTAAGGAATATGAAATGATAGTACATGAATTAAAAGGCTACATCAATGTATTACATGAATGTTATAGGAATTTTAAAATATGATATGAATGTGTAGAATTCCAAGAGATGGAACTAAATGGTCATCCACCAAATGCATGAATGCATTTATAACACTCCCCCTTGGATGACCATACACTAAGAATATGCCTCATTAAAACCTTGCCAAGGAAAACTCAATGGGAAAAAAAATTGTGACAGAGGAAAAAAAAAATACAATATTCTTGTGTGCCTTCGTATGCTTTAGGACTGCCTCATTAAGACCTTGCAAACGAAAATCCAGTGGGAAAAACTTTGGCAAAGGAAAAAAAGCACAATCAGCATAATTATTTTACCCCCTCATTAGCATGAAGAGCTTCAATTGTTTATTATGAAAGATCCTTGAATCAGCGCATTCCAATTTATTCACCAACTTCTTAGATGTTGCAGTTGGTGATGTTTTGGTAAATAAATCTGACAAATTGTCATTTGATCGTATCTGCTTGACATCAATATCACCACTTTTCTGGAGCTCATGTGTATAAAAGAATTTCGATGAAATGTGTTTGGTTCTATCACCTTTAATATATCCTCATCTGATCTGTGTGATACAAATAGCATTATCTTCATATTATATTATCGAACTATCTTTGATTGAGGATAAACCACGCTTTTTTTCAAATGTGTTGAATTACTGATCTTAGCCATATGCATTCTCGATTTGCTTCATGAATTGTAATAATCTCTGAGTGATTTGAAGAAGTAGTAACAAGTGTTTGCTTGACAGATCTCCATGAAATAATAGTACTTTCACATGTAAATAGATATCCCATTTGAGATTTACCTTTATGCGGATCAGAAAGAAAACCGCATCTGCATATCCAACTAAATGTGAATTTGAACATCTTGAATAAAATAATCTCATGTCAGTTGTTCCACGAAGATAACGTAGAACATGTTTGACCTCATTCCAATGCCTTCGAGTTGGTGCAGAACTTTATCTTACTAGTAAATTAACTGAAAATGCTATATTAGGTCGTGTGCAATTTGCAAGATCCATCAGAGCACCAATTGCACTAAGATATGGTACTTCAGGACCAAGAATTTCTTTGTCATCTTCTCGAGGGTGAAAAAAAGTCTTTTTTCACATCAAGTGATCGAATAACCATTGGAAAGCTCATAGCTTTCTCCATGTAAAAGTGCTTTATGACTTTTTCTGTGTATGTTGACTGATGAACAAGAATTCCATTTGGAAAATGTTCAATTTGTAAGCCAATACAAAAGTTTCTTATTCCAAGATCTTTCATCTCAAACTCAGTTTTTAAATAAGTGGTAGTTTTTATGAGCTCCTTTGGAGTCCTAACAAAATTTAAATCATCTACATAATCTACAATGATAACAAATCCAGATTTTGATTTCTTAATGAAAACGCATGAACAAATTGGATTATTCTCAAATCCTTCTTTCAATAGCTATTCACTAAGACAATTGTACCACAAGCGTCCGGATTGCTTTAACCCGTATAATGATCTCTGTAGCTTGATAGAATAAATACTTCGGGATTTGGAATTATATGCTTCAGGTATTTTGTATCCTTCAGGAATTTTCATGTAAATATCATTATCAAGCAATCCACATAAATATTCTGTAACCACATCCATTAAATGCATATCCAAACTTTCTGTAACTATCAAGCTAATAAAAAATTTAAATGTAATTGCATCCACTACATGGGAAACCTTGTGTAATCAATACTAGGTTTCTGCAGGTTTCATAATCAATACTAGGTTTCTGCAGGAAACCTTGTGTAACAAGTTTTGCTTGATATCTTACAATTTCATTTTTCTCGTTATGTTTTCATACAAATACCCACTTGTATCTGTTGGAATATTTTATATTTTCTAAATTAGGTTTATTAATATTTTCCTTAATAAGTTATTTCTCTTTATGTTAGAATATTTTTATTCTTCGTTATTATATTTCATTGTAAGGTTTATTCTCTTCCTTAAGTAGTTTAGGTCTACTTTAAGGTTTTTTGGTCACTACTCATTGTCTCTATATAAATAGAGAGTTATGTAATATTGTTTGATACAATGAATATACAAGATGTAGCCCATACATCTCTTTCTGCTTCCGTGTTCTCTTTCTTTTCTTTCTTTTTCATATTTTAGTATTTTTATATTTTATATATATTTCAACATAGTATCAAAGCCACGTTTCTGTTTATGTGGCTTTCAATAAAAGTCTTATGGCATTTTTATGATGTTTTCTAGCATTCTCTTATGACGATCTCCCAATTTTGTTGTGATCCACAGCTTTATTCATTGGCGAGTCTTGTCACAATGTGGTTTGGCCCTTCACAGAATTTTTAATGGCTAGTTTCTGTTCTCCAGCCTCATTGTCAGTTGCAGCTTGGCCCCTTCATCGGATTCTTTTAGTAGCTTGTCTCCATTCTCTGGTATTTCTCTGACTGTCACTTTTAGCCTTTCTTGTCGGCGAATCTTGGCACATTGTGGTTTGGCCCTTCACAGGATTTTTAATGGCTAGTTTCCATTCTTTGGCCTCATTGTTAGTTGCGGTTTGGCCCTTCACCAAATTCTTTTAGCGGCTTGATCTAACCATCAACTTTGAATGCCTTTAATTTCTTCTATTTTCCAAACTCAAGCTTACACTTGAGTTTGAGGGGAGATGTTGGAATATTTTATATTTTCTAAATTAGGTTTATTAATATTTTCCTTAACAAGTTATTTCTCTTTATGTTAGAATATTTTTATTCTCCGTTATTATATTTCCTTGTAAGGTTTATTCTATTCCTTAAGTAGTTTAGGTCTACTTTAGGGTTTCTTGGTCACTACTCATTGTCTCTCTATAAATAGAGAATTATGTAATATTGTTTGATATAGTGAATATACAAAATGTAGCCCATACATCTCTTTCCGTTTCCGCACTCTTACTCTTTTCTTTCTCTTTCATATTTTAGTATTTTTATATTTTATATATATTTCAACAGTATCCAACAGGCAATACACTTTCATGTGTTTAGACTATAGCTCCAAATACTTCACGATTTGCTAGTGAGTTCAATTTTGCCTGAATTGCTTCTTTCTACATTGGCCAATTATTTCTACGCCAACATTCTTCAACGGTTTGTTGTTCAATATCATCATTATTTCTGGTAATGTCAAATGTAACTTTAAATGAAAATATGTTGTTTACAACAATTTTGTTTCTATCCAATATTTCTCTTGTACTTACATAATTTATTGAGATCTCATTATTTTTAGGTACTTGTTCTTCTTCAGGAGGTAACTCTTCAAGAAATTACTCTTCAAGAGGTTCCTCTTCTGGGGATTCCTTTCCAGGAGAATTTTGTATAAAAAGTTTGAATGGATCAATTTCCGTTGCCTGTTCTGTAGGGGTGTCAACCCGGCCTTGGTTCTTGTTTTTTGGCCAAAATCGGGGAACCAAACCGGGGTTTGTACCTGGTTATCCAGACCGGGTAACTAGTTTTTTAAGAAAATTGTTTCTTTGTCTGGATAACAACAAGCACATTCATGAACCTTCAGGAAATTGAATAGAAGAACTGGCCACTTGCTTGAGGAAATAAAATAAAACAAAAAATCATTTGGTCTTTGAACCCCACAAAAGACAAAACATCAAAAGCGGCTGTGAGGAGAAGATGAACTAGCGTGGACAACATCAACAAAACTGGAGAATTCTAGAACCAGAGCCGTATAGATGAATCTGGCGTGGACAACATCGACCAAACTGGAGAAATCTAGAACCACAGCCGCACAACGTAAAAGAGTTCTCAAGTCAGGCGCCGCATGGAATGCTGTAGAAGAAATAGGCACCGCACGGATAAAATCATTAAAATCATAGAAACATAGGCAATTCTCTAAACCCATCACAAAATCAAACAATATATTTCTCTCGGCTGGAGCGAGAGAGAGACAGTTCGACGGAGGTCACAAAGCTAGAGAGGGAGACTGCCTGACCTCAGGTCACAGAGCGAGAGAGGGAGAAGGAGCGAGAGAGTAAGAGAGAGTCAGAGAGAAGAGAAAGGAGGTGGAATGTGTGAAGTTGTGAAATGAAGACTGAAGTGCTAAACGAAACAAACCTAAAACTAGAAAATATTAATATATAATTATATATATAATAGGTACCCCGATTCATGGTATCTTGGAAATAACCGGGTGCCAAAAATCGGGTACTGAAACCAGGGTAGCCGATTTTTGGCTTTTTTCAATCGGAATCGGAACCGGGTCCTCGGTTTCCCGGTTTCGGTTCTGGTTTCCTAGTAATTTTTGATACCCCTACTATTTTGTGGGTAAGGCCTCTTCAGGAGCGATGATTTTATTTTCTTGTGCTTTTCTCTTCCAGTGGGAACCTTATCATTTGCACTAATAGGTCTTTCACGCTTCAGGCGTGCCTTAAACTCATTTGCTGCTGTATTTATTGATTGTCCTACAAGGACTTCTATCTTCGCTGGAGTATTAGCAGCTGAAATGTGAGACTTAACTATTTTCCAGTGGGAACCTTATCATTTGCACTAATAGGTCTTTCACGCTTCAGGCGTGCCTTAAACTCATTTGCTGCTGTATTTATTGATTGTCCTACAAGGACTTCTATCTTCGCTGGAGTATTAGCAGCTGAAATGTGAGACTTAACTATTTTCTTGTTGTCAATAAATGCATACTGCCATTGATTTGCAATACTCTGCACATGAATGATCATCTGAACTTCTAGTTCACATTGATTTGTACAAGGATCAAAATGAGATAACGTCGAATTATTCCAAGTGATTTCTTGTCGTGCTTCTAGCAATGACTTTCCTCTCCCTAGTGATGGGAATATGTTTTCATCAAAATGACAATCTCCAAAACGTGCTTTAAAAATATCACAAGTTAAAGCCTCAAAGTATCTATTGATAGAAGGAGAATCAAAACTAACATAAATTCCAAGTCTACGTTGAGGTGGCGCAATTGGAACATATACAGTACAACCAAAAATACGAAAATGAAAAATATTTAGTGGTTGATCAAATGCAAGTTGCGAAGAGGAATATTTTTGGTACGTTGTTGGTCTGGTCCGAACTAATGATGCAGCATATAATATTGCATGTTCCCAAGCAAAAATAGGTAATTTTGTTTTCATAAGCAAAGGTCGAGCAATTAACTAAAGTCGTTTAATAAATGATTCAACTAAACCATTTTGAATATGAATATAAGCAACATGATGTTCAACAATAATTCCAATTGACATGCAATATTTATAAAATGCTTGAGATGTAAATTCACCCGCATTATCCATCCGAGTAGATTGAATTGGATAATCAGGAAATTGTGCTTGTAATATAATTATTTGAGCAATAAGTCTAGCAAATCCAACATTACAAGTAGAAAGCAAGCAAACATGTGACCACCTAGTTGATGCATCTATTAAAGTCATAAAATATCTAAATGGCCCACATGGAGGGTAAATCGGCCCACATATATCCCCTTGAATTCTTTGTCAAGTTTACCTTGAGAACATGTAGCACAAGTTTAATCACTTGGTAAAAGAATCTTCTAGTTCTTTAAGGGATGCCCATGAGAGTTCTCAATTATTCGACGCATCATAATTGTTCCCGGATGTCCAAGACGATCATGTCAAAGCATAAACATCTTTGGATTAGATCACTTCTAGTGCATTACAACATGTGCTTCAATTGTTTTTATTATTGTATAATACAAACCAGAAGAGAAAGCACACAATTTTTCCAATATGAGCATCTAGCCTAAAATTATTGAAGTAATATAAAGATATTCGTCATTGCCTTCATTAGTGGTTTCTGTAAGAATTCAATATATAATTAAATGCTAATTGACAATAAAATTAGCAACGGAATGAATAATTATATAAATACCTCTAGCCATGCTTTTGCTCAAGCCAATTGAAGAACAGTTTCACAGCAACCAAATTTAGAAAATAAAAAATATTGAGAGGTTCTTCTGACCTATGCCTACCAGTGAGTGCCAATTGATGGAATACACATGCCTTATTTATAGGTAGGTCAGGGGACTCTCAATTAGAGCTGTTACCTTAATTATTCCTCCCATCAAGGAATAAAAATCAAATCAATACAGCTAATTAATTCCACAAAATAAAATCAGTAATAAAATCAAATACTTGTTCCACAAGAATTAAATCAGTAATTTAATTCAGAATATTTGATTTTACACAATAAACTTTAATTGAAATAAATTATTGAACACCGTATATATTTTATAATTACAATAATATATGTGACATAAGGGACATACTTTAAATGGAATTTCTTACATTCTCCCACTTGGCCCTTATGACACATAAATTCCTTATGGTGTTCAATTCTATGATATGGCCAATACTTTATTTATTCCAACCATTCACGGAATCCTCCCACTCACTCAAGGAATACCACACACGAATCATGGCGGTAAAGCTTTTATATGATAAGCCGTCCCTTCCATGTATCACAATGTGCAATACCTCCATAAATGAGCACCTTATGGATAATGTACTTTATGAATGAACTTCCTATAAGTCATTCGGGTCCAACTTTAATTTTATCCCCACGGATAAGAATGATATATATGCGCACAAAAATCTTTATAACATAACCTTTATGTCTATAGGCCAATTAAAGAGAAACTAAGCACAAATGAATTAATGAATCTCATATATTCCATATGACTTTATACTTTCTTTTACCGGTAAACCTTTAGTCATGGGATCCACAATCATTAATTCAACACTTATATGCTTAATAGACACTTATTGTCACTTAATGTTCTTTTTCATAGTGATAATTTATGTCGATATACATACTTCTGCTTCTACTCAGTTTATTCTTAGAAAAATAACTGTAGTAGAATTAACTTAGAAGATCTTTATGGGTCTAACTATAAAATCGACAATTTTGAGACCTTAACAAAAATGTCTCAACCATAATGCCTGTATAATTAATTCACAGCATGTAATGACCTTTGCTTTCATGGTAGATGTAGCAACTATAGTCTGCTTACTGCATCTTCAGTACATATATACTGAAGTTGATTCTCTACTATCTACACATTTAGCAAAAATCAAACCTGAATAAACACCACCAAATGGTAAGTGTATTTTTAGGTTAAACTGTAGTTCTTGGTTCATTGCATATTCCATAATACTATATTGACCCAATAGTCCAACTGCTATTTCAATGTCAGGTCTAATGTAGACCTGTGCATACATATGGAATATTTTTCATTTGCCTTTGTTCCAATACATTTTGGGACATTATCCCCTTTAATAATAGGTGCTACTGAAGATTCATAGTTCTTCATTCTGAATCTCTCCCAAAACTTTAGTGAGAGGAACTTTATGTAGCAAACCTAAATTAATGTTTGCAAACAAAATATTATCTATATACAGGACTAAAAGAAGTGTAACTTTACTCCCACTGACCTTAAGGTATATTCAATGATTAACAAGGTTCTCAATAAACCTATATGAGGTAACAACCTTGTGTTATATACCACTAGTGAGAGGCCTATCTTAGTCCATGAATATATATCCTTAATTTGCAAGCTTTCTGACTGTTATTAATAAAACCCCTTAAGTTGTCTTATGTACACTTCTTCCTTAAGATCCTTATTCAGGAAAATTGTTTTTTTTACATCCTTTTGATATAACTTTAAAACAAAATGAGATACTCATATCATGATGATCAATGCTTTCCTTTTGAATGAGATCATTGGCTACAAGTCTAGCTTTATATCGTTCAACATTACCCGGACGCATCCTTTTAGGTTTTATAAACCCATTTGTAGCCTATGGCTACAACTCCCTTTGGTAAGTCAACAAAATTGCAGACTTGAATTTTAGCCAAAGATTTAATCTCCTCCTTCATGGCATTGAAACACAATGTGAAGTTATCTCCACCCAAAAAGATGTGAAAGCAAATTTTGGATCGTCCTTAGGTCCAACATAAAAATCAGACTCCTGGAAGCATAGAACATAATTACTAGAGATTGTTGGTCACCTTATTCTAGGGAATCTTCTTAATCCTACTTCATTTACTTTTGACAAAGTCTGAGTAGGTTCATTCTGAACTTGTTCCTTATGAGTTGACTATTCTGAAACCGATTGTGCTTGAAGATAATCAATTTGATTTTTCTCAAGCACAGTCAAACACCCTTCATGTGAAGGGGCTTCAGTCAACTCTTGTGCTTCCTCTGATTCAATCCCTTGAGAATAAGCACTCCCACTAAGTTCAGCGTTCTCTATAAATTTTGAATATTAGACTCAACAATTCTAGGACTAAATGAAGAACAGTAAAGCCTAAACCCCTTGGAGTTTACTGTATAACCTATAAAATTCCGCTAGTTGTCCTTGAAGCTAATTACCTTAGGTGTGGATTATAAATCCTCACTATAGCAAGACAACCCCATATGCGTAAACAATTTGAACTTGGTTCCATTCATTCCTTAATTTAGGTGTCTTATGGACAACTCTGAATGGAATCGAGTTAAATGTATACACAGCAGTTTTCAAGGCTTCACTCCATTAGGAGAATAGAACATTACCTTTCATATCCCCTTTTTGTGTACCTACCATAATACTATCTGCCTTTATCAGATCTTACGATCTTAATTTTCTTTTGTTTTGTTTCTCTACTTCTACCTTATAGGTACTGGAAGCATTAATGCTTAAACCTTATGATTTAGAAGATAGAGATACATAAACCTTATATGGTTATTACCGAAAGAGATAGGATATCTCTAACCATTTAGGCAAGAAGTATGGAAAATGTTACACTTGTACATGATCTCAAGAATTTCAAAAATCCTTTTGTTGGCACCTTTAGTGGTATAGTTGGTCTGCTTTTCCTTAATGCAGTCCACATAAATACCAAAGGTAGTAAATTTCAAGAGTCGTAAAAACTCTATCATTTATCGACCTTTTTATTCTTTATAGAGATATATTCCAATCTCCAATGCCATAACATAGAGGATTTTCTCATTCATAAGACTCTGCTTTATGTCGACATTTATATGTAGGGATTAATTTTCCAAAAAAATTGGGATCTAGATCAATTTTAAATAGACCATTAATATTCCACCCAAAAATTTTAACAATATTCAAACTTGATTTTAACAAACTAAAATAGAAATTAAATTTCTAAAAGAATTGTGAAATATATAAAAACATTATTAAGGTCAAAATGACATAACTGAATTTTTAAAATTAATCTATAGATCCCAACAACCTTCAATTGTAAACAAGTATTATTTATAAAACCCTGCATTATGTTGACAACATGAACCGCTAAACCAAATTCAATCCACACAGTATTTAGGAGAGTCAATAAAAGAGATTCATGACACGGTAGATGTATGGGATTACCTTTATTTCAAGTCATTTATGATACTTTATGCAATCATTCTTTATATGCCCATAATTTCCTTAGTGTAAGAGAAACAAATATCTTATTGCCATAACACTTTGTTGGCACCTTGTTCTCATTCATTAAGTATTGGACATGATTGCCTATAAAGGTCTTTCCCTTAACATGAATAACTTCTGGATTCTCATGTCTTAGTCTCTCATCTTCTTGAACACACATGATCAGAAATTTCTTTATTGACCAATTATCCTTATGTGTGCCACAAGATATTTTGAAAAAATACCATATTTAGATGAGAGAAAATAAAATTGACCAAAATAACTCAAAATCTCAACCTTTAGGGACTTGATAATGAGCTATTATGTCCTTCATTTCCATAATATGCTTACACTCATTTTGAAACTGTAAAAGGTTTGACTTTAAAGCTTTTCTATTAGGGTGCAGGCCAAAGCCTTATTGGAACTCACTAAATGTTCCTCAATGACCTTTCTTTGGCCTTAAAACACTAAGGAATAAAACCCTAATGCTTTCCTTGATATGAGATTTCATGAACGTTGAAACTTAAGCGATTTAAATCACTACAATCGTTCATGTTTAATAATCTCATGTGGTGTACTTGATTCCGTGGGAGAAGGTGATTCGTCCACACGAAACGCCAATTCAATCTCCAAACACCCCAAAGTGAAAAACACATTTTTCTTTTCAGTCAGGAAAAATTACCACTAGGAATTATTGGAACATAAAATACTAATAATTAAAGCAGTAGGAATACATCCAGTAACCAAGAAAAATTATATACTTTAATGCTATGAAATAACCTTATTTAAATTAACCAATGTTAATTTAATAGTAAATTTCAACCTACCTGTGGGCAAAGGTGCATCACGCATGAAATTTACTCTTTATTAATAAGACTAATAAATTTAGCATTAATAAATAAAATTTTCCATACCTGTGGGCCTAAGAGAAATTTTATCTTCAATGTTAAATTTACTTTCTTATTCTAATTAACTCATAAAAATAAAAATGTCCCTGTGGGGATTGCAAATTAAATTTATGAATTAATTACAACACGATGTTAATTTTCTTTATGAAGTTCATATATATAATCTTGATGCAATTATCATTATAAAATCGGGATGTTGTGGCTCTCCCAAAAATTATTATGACAATTACGACTTCATTAACATCGAATTTATTTAAATTAACCAATGCTAATTTAATAGTAAATTTCAACCTACCTGTGGGCAAAGGTTGCATCACGCATGAAATTTACTCTTTAATAGGACTAATAAATTTAGCATTAATAAATAAAATTCTTCGTACCTGTGGGCCTAAGAGAAATTTTATTTTTAAAGTTAAATTTATTATCTTATTCTAATTAAATCATAAAAATAATAACGTCCCTGTGGGGATTAGTAATTAAATTTATGAATTAATTACAACAGGATGTTAATTTCCCTTATGAAGTTCACATATATGATCTTGATGCAATTATCATTATAAAATCGAGATGTTGTGGCTCTCCCAAAATTATTATGATAATCACTACTTCATTAACATCCAATAACTGTATAGATGCCACAAATAAAGTTCCCAAGAATAAAAGACAAAACCATCATGTTATTAGGTAAACAGTATTTTTCAAAAGTACAATCGGATAGTGTCCCAGATAAGTGAGGGGGCGCACAACGGCACACTTAAGTCCCAAGACTTACCTTGCCAGAGCTTTCCGATTGCAATTTTGGATAGTACCATAAACATTCACCAACACATGAGGCTTAGTTAATTATTCTCAGGTCCAGGCATCAAACAATTTATATTTAAACAATTAAAAGAATAAATATATCCTTAAGTTCATGTATTAAAGAAATAATAATTTAATATTGAACAATTTGAATCATAAGATAAAAAAAAAATATATATATTAAAGCATCATAAACTGAATAGCCTAATGGTCTTGAACTGACCTTAGGCCCTTTATACCTTAAGAGCCCAAGTTTGAAACCCACCTGAGCCCCCCCTTTTTTTTTTTTTTTTTTTTTTTTTTTTTTTTTTTAAATCCGGATGGGCTATTATATTGGGTCTTTCTTTATCGGGTTGGACCACTTTATTGGGTTACGGGTCAGCCCACTTAATGACCCAGTGCTTTTTATTTTTTTTTTTTTTTTTCTAACTGGATCGGGCTTGGGTTAAAATAAACCCATACCCAATAGCCCAAAACACTTAACCTGGTTCCATATGGGTTTGAAAAAACCCTACCCGGATCATCATGTTCCCTAACCCGAAAAATACCCAACCCTAGCGCCGCCACCCTTTCCCCTTCCCCTTCCCCATCCGCCAGCCACCGGCGCCACTTCCTTAATGCGCCGGCCACGCAGAGCTGCCACCCAACGGCAAACGGCCATTGTCACCGGCAAGGGGCCGCTGCACCCTTTATGCGGCCAAAACCGCTGCAGGTGGGAGGGGAATACCGGCGCTGCAGGTAGGGGAAAACCGGTGCTGCAAGTGGGGAAAGATCGGCACTGCAGGTGGGGAAAGCCGGTGCTAGTTATAGATCCACCCCAAGGGTGGGAAGCCTTAACTGGATGTGTGGATAACAGGAACGGCCTTTCGAGATGCCAACCATCTCTCCTTTCTACAAACATTAATGGCCTATACTTATTTTATTTCAACAAAATTTTAATAGGGCCGTGGGTTTCTTTCTTTTCACCACCCTCTCTCTAGCCATAAGGACAATATGTTCAAGTCCCCAAAAAACACCAAGAATTGTTAGCTTTTATGTCCAAACAGAACAATGTATCTAAATGAACCAAAACTAAACATCCATATACAAGCTTCACGTAAAAACACAAGCTTTATTTTATTTCAACATAAACAAGTATCAACAGGCCAGGACCGTGCAACAAATAAAACATATCTTGGGTTTCAGCTTGTTTCAAGCTATTTTTGTTTCAATAATTAATTAAACAAAATGAATATTATTGAAACAAAAATAAAAATTTACAGCAGGCATATCTAAAAATTAGACTGAGCAAATATGGTCTAGAGAAGGCTCTGATACCACATGTAAGAATTCAATATATAATTAAATGCTAATTGACAATAAAATTAGCAGCGGAATGAATAATTATATAAATACCTCTAGCCATGCTTTTGCTCAAGCCAATTGAAGAACAGTTTCACAGCAACCAAATTTAGAAAACAAAAAATATTGAGAGGTTTTTCTGACCTATGTCTACCAGTGAGTGCCAATTGATGGAATACACAAGCCTTATTTATAGGTAGGTCAGGGGACCCTCAATTAGAGCTGTTACCTTAATTATTCATCCCATCAAGGAATAAAAATCAAATCAATACAGCTAATTGATTCCACAAAATAAAATCAGTAATAAAATTAAATACTTGTTCCACAAGAATTAAATCAGTAATTTAATTCAGAATATTTGATTTTACACAATAAACTTTAATTGGAATAAATTACTGAACACCGTATATATTTTATAATTACAATAATATATGTGACATAAGAGACATACTTTATATGGAATTTCTTACAGTTTCAACATGATAACCATTTAGACGAATATCCTTAAAACTGATTAAATTTCTTCTAGATTTAGAAGAATACAAAGCATCGTCAATACAAAATTTTGTTCCTTTTAGCAATATGATATTTGCTCTTTTAGAGCCATTGATTAGGTTTGATGAACCTGATATTGTATTGACACTAGATTTGTTTAATATCAAGTATTGAAAATATTTCTTATCTCTAAGAATTGTGTGTGTTGTACAAATGTCTGCTAGACACAAATCTTCACCAATCATCTTGGAATTAATCATTCCATCAATATGACCCATGCCTCCATATATAAACAAAATATATATTAAATTTCATTAATCAAAAAAAAAAAAAAAAGAAGAAGCAAAATACAATTAAATTTGATAATGTAAACATACTGTGATTAAGACATAATGAAAACATATTAATTGTTGTAGACATATTTGTTAAGAGCTAAAATATTCATATTTTTAGCCATTAACTTATATGTGTTAATCCTTTAGTTTTGATTAATTTACGCAATTTTAGTTCTTTTATGTGTTTTCCTTGTTTTTGTAGGTCCTTGGAAGAAAATGAAGCAATTTCGGAAGTTTTGAGCATAAAAGAGCTATTTTGGGTATAGTACAGGCGAAGACCAAAAGCGCAAGGCACTAGCGATCGAGCGCCGAGCACAACAAGATTGATCACAGTCCTGCGATCGATCGCACACGGCTATGATCGAGCGTACCCGTGCGGGATGGACAAGTTTGCCGCCAGCCTTGATATGGAAAGTGCAATTTTTAGGGTTTTGTAACTTAGTGCGAACTAGGGCTCAAACCCTACGATTTTTAGGGTTTCTAGAGTATTCCTAAGGCTTATAAATAGATCCTTAAATCTCTAGAATAGACACACAATTTCCAAGGAGAAGAATTGGAAGGAGGCAACTTTAGGGAGATGAATTGGAGGCTACTTCTAGGAGCGGTTTCGGTTCTTTCTTTACCTTTTATTTTTAGTTTTATTTTAATTATGTGTAACTAACTCTTACCAAAGCTCCCTTTTCATTAAACTACTTGTTTCTTTTGCAGGATCCCTACTCCAATGGTTGTTATTGGTATGTTTGTTTCTTCATGGCGTTCAAAGGTGACAAGAGGAGTTGAGAGCCTTTCAAAAGGAGTACAACATCCCTAAGACCACAATTCTCCAGCCACCAAAAAAGACAAGGGAGCCATTGTGGCCAATGGTTTCCAACGAGATGTGTATAAACGAGGAGATGCCAAAGGTTGGGATTTGGTGCCTATTTAATAATCTTGTTTAAGAAGCGTAGGTCATTTGCCTTGTTATAATACCTTGAACAATAAGTAATGTTAAGTAAGCTCTTCTATAACTTAAGGATGCTAAAGTTGGTTCTCAGTTGGTAAAGTGTGAGATCTTGTCCCCCCCTGCCTCTCCCAACAATGGCTACCTAATCGGTGGCAGATCTTGTTGGCCAGATGTATAGTGTGACCAAAGTTTTCTAGTGGGATTCAATTGATTACAACAGAGTTCCTACATTTCTTTTCTCTAGATTTGATTTCAGTAGCATTCTATAGGGTGAAGATTTAGTTGTTTCCTATGGTCTTGTTTTTACGAATCCTTAAGAATAACGGTATTGGGTTTTCGGCTTGTCTTTTGCTTTCTTTTGGTTCTTTTGTAGTGTCCCGAGTAATTTCTAGATTGTGTTTAGCTTAGTTTGAGGGTTAACAAGTTTACCCGGTTCATTAGGATTCATTGGAAGTAAGATTTTTGGATTTTTGGTTATGGCCGAAGGTTCGATAGGGGGACCACCGAACGTTGTTGACCAAACTTAGAACCACTAGGTAATGACCAAACGTTCGATCTACAACCTTAGAACTGTTGTGCAATAGACCACCGAACATTCGACCAAGGACAACCAAATGTTCGATGACCTGCAGGACTGTCACAGGAGCGCCTTCAGCTTTTCCAACACTATAAATATCCATATCTCTCGTCCTTTTAAGCTTCATTCCACCTTTGTGCCCTGGAGAAACCCTATTTAAGTGAATTTGTGAATTTTGAGAAGAAGAATAATAATAAAGTTTTTCTTAGATGCCTTGCTTCTAAAGAGGTAATATTATTAACTCGACTTGTTCTTTACCTAGTTATTATGTTGGTTAAGTGTTTTTCATAGTTGTTAGATTTGGGCTTATATTGTTGTTTTTGGTTTTAAGCTTGGGTTGACGTTTTAATGATGTGAGATGTATTTTATTCTGCATGGAGATGTTATTTTGGGCTTGGAGTTTGTTAGGGATCTTTTTATGACCTTAGAACTTGCTTAAAAGTGATTAGGAGGCTGTTTGGTTCGAAATAGGTATTCTGCCGAGCATCAAATGTTCAAACCTCTCTAGCCAAACATCCAAGGTCGAGGCCGAATGTTCAAGTTATTCTATTCGAACGTTTGATGGTCAAGTAGGAAGTCTGTTTTGGACATGTTTAGGTCTAAGACTCGTTTTAGCTTAAATCTATAATTAATGATAGGTCTTTTCACATATTACAAGGATGTGAAACATTTGGAGGAACAATACGACTCGGGTTAGTACAAGCTCACATGGATAGTTATTGTTATTTTTTTGCATAGCATGATTTATATATATATATATATATATATATATATATATATATATATATATATATATATATATATATATATCAAACATGCATTTTTCAACTTTCATGAAATACATTTTGGTTTTGGATTATGATGAACTCTATTTTGTAAAAATGTGTGTTGATTAAGCAAGATAATCAAAAGATGAGATTTGCAGGCTTTGATTTCACTTGGAACAATTGGACTTGGTCTGTACTATGTTTTGGATGATTGGTCACTGACCGCTAGGGGTGTAAACGAGCCAAGCTTGGGCGAGCTTTGATTGTCTGAGCTTGGCTCGTTTAAATTTTATTCGAGCTCGAGTTGAGCTGAGTTAGCTCAGAAATTAAATAGTTCTTTATATATATATATATAAACTCTGAAATGACTCAAAAAGCCAGCTTGTGCATCTATATGCACTTAGCCGAGTATTGGCTTGCACCTAACTCATTACTGCAACAAGGGTGCATCGAGCACTTGTTTTTCAATTGTTCGATGTGCGTCCTTTTTTTATAGATAAGTAAGGTTGGGAGTGAGCTTGGTCTTAGTAATGTGGGACAAGGAGTATGCAATGTGTTTTTTGAAAAGGCTGGACAAGGTTACAAAGGAAAGTTGAACTTTGACCCGTGTTGGACACTTTGACCAAGTGGAAGGTTGGACTTGGATCCTTGGCATGGAGACGAACGAGTGGGAGGTTGGATCCTTGGCATGGAGATGAAGCAAATTTAAAAACTCATCCAATGTGGGACGCTCTTCTATAAACTAGAAAATAACTCATCCAGTGGAGGAAAAAAATCACATGAGCAACTATTAGAAAAAAAAAAGAGAAGCATTCACATTTAATATTAAAAATGAGCAACTATACATGGTGGGATACTCATCCTCTTTCTCAATGTAAATACACTTAATAGAGCAATTATACATAATATAATACATAATATATTTTATAACATATTGTTATTAATATACAATAAATTAATATATATTTATATATTAACAAATATATATGAGCTTGTTTTGTTTAATATTCAAGCCAGGATTTGGCTCATGAACGTCTTATTTAATAACCAAATTGAGCTTATACAAGCTGATCTCGAGTTCGCTCGCGAGCGACTTCGTTCACTTACAGTCCGATTGACTGCTACATTTGGAGAATTTATCTATCTTATGATGTTTTAAGTTACACTTTGGTTATTATGATTGTGGTGGTTTAGATTATTACTATCTCGGTCATTTAGTTAAAGTGCAGACTCTTTTCGGAAAGGATGAGATCCTTGAGTCTTGTTCTTCATGTAATAAGGCTGAGAGACGAACTATGCAGTCAATTACTAGTTAATTGATTGCACTGAAGTGTTACATCTTTTCTAAGAGTAAATTATTGACCGATGCGGAGGGGTTTTTCAAGTATATAGAAGAATTGTCATTATGGCAGAGGCAGTAAAAATGATTAGGGTTGGACATGCACTTGTAGAAGAGATGAAAAAGCCGAAAATAAATGACTAGGCAGTGGCTAGAGACGTTATTCGCCAATTTGTTGCAGATCTGAAACTGATTGAGACCGTGATATTCAAATATATTGTCTTGTAATAGCCCGAGAGCCTATTGTGTGTGTCATAGATAGTATTTGGGTTGTAAAGATTTCAAATTATATCTTTGGCATTGTACTGAGGGAGCAATTTGCCCCATTTGGTTGTTATATCAATGGAGAGATATCGTTCAAAAAAAATAATAATAATT
Source organism: Corylus avellana (assembly GCF_965113065.1). NCBI lineage: Eukaryota > Viridiplantae > Streptophyta > Magnoliopsida > Fagales > Betulaceae > Corylus > Corylus avellana. The sequence continues at coordinate 30,396,952 of NC_142491.1, forward strand.
GAGAAAGAGTAAGAAATCTAACTTACATCTTACCCTCCATTTGGCTTTTATTTTTTCTGAAATTTTAATCTTATAAAGGATATTTTTATCATTTTGGATGGCGGTGGGGACATTGCAATTCCAATGGTAGAATTTTTTTTTGTTTTTTTGTTTTTTTTTTTTGTGGGGGGGGGGGGGGGGGGGGGGGGTGGGGTATTGCAAAAATTTAAACATTGGGAGGACATTGCAAAAGGTGTGATAGTTAGAAAAGGGTAAATATAATTTCGCCTTATTTATTATTATAGAAAACTTCACTTACCGCCTCTGAACTTTCATTGCTTTTACAATCATACCCTTAAGCTTTAAAAAATGTTAATGTAGGGTTACCATATTTCATAAGTTTGTAATGTCAAATTTCCCATCAAAATTCAATGGTAAATCAAATGGTTGATGAGTGAACTCAAAATTACCCTTAATATGTTTATAAAATTACAAAAATACCTTGAATTTAGATGGGGTATCTTGGAGATTTCACTTCCTCCTTCGTAAGGATTTAACGTTAAATTTGAACGGAATGGTTGACAATGCAAATTGTTGAAAGATGATAACCTTAAATTGACACTTTTGAAAATTTAAAGGTATGATTGCAAAAATGATGAAAAATTAGGAGTAGTAAGTAGAGGTTTCATATTATTAATGATAGTATATAATGCAATTCTAGCTTTTCTTATCCTCCTTATTGGGAAATGGGAATGCGTAAATTGCTTGTGTGTTTGTTGTATTTTACTCATTACGAGATTTTTACAGATTTTGTAGTATTTCCATGAAATAGTTTGAGAAAGTAAAATGTGATTCATCGTTTTCAATTTACAAACAAATAAATAATTACCCTCTTAAATTTTAAATATGTAAAATAACAAATAACTAACATGTAACCCATCCAATGTATGGACTACTTTTTTCATATTTTTTGTTTAAATAATAATTAACTAATTGTTTGTTTGTAAGATTTTATTTCTCAAGTCAATAATTGACATAAGATTTTTATTTTTATTTTACCAAAACCATGTTTTTTATTATTATTATTATTACTTTTCAAATCGAGTTAATATTTAAAATTAGACGTTTATGACATACACATACTATCTGATAATTCTCTAGATATTATTAGCAACTTCCAATGTATATAAATTTATGAGTCCGATCCTCACCAGTTTAAGCCAACAATAACAACTAAAATATTTTAAAATTATGACTAACTCTATCATCATAGACGTATGATATAGTCATCTCTCATATTTACAAGAAAAACATTTATGAAATCACTCAACTTTTTGGCCCTTATTAAATCACTCATTGGGTTTCTATTTCTAATTTTAACTCTTTAAGGTTGTCCCCTAATTATCGAATCAACGATTCCATTCACTTTCATACATTCCATCAATTTTTTTTTTTTTGGTAACGTCACTTTAGGTTTAGATCCCTGAATTACCACGCAATTTGACATGTCTTCCCAAACTTCAAAATCTCTCAATTTGGACCTCTGAACTTTCAATTGCAGTCAATTTGAACTCATCCATCTGATTTAGCTGTTAACTTCTAACAAAAATACCTAAAAAGACCAAAATATTCTTAATTTTCGTTTTTATTTTTTATTTTTTTTAATTTGGAATTAAGGGTAAATTTAGAATTTTATAAAAAAGTAGGGATATAAACGCCATTGTCTCACTTTTAACGTTTAAAATCTAATGAAGGAGATCAAATTGACTACAATTGAAAGTTTAGGGGTTCAAATTGAGAGGTTTTGAAGTTTGGAAGACTTGTCAAATTGCGTGGTAATTCAGAGGTCTAAAATAAAGTTACCCAATTTTTCTTTTTGAAAATAATAAACAAGTACAATTATTTAATTTCTGGAAAAAGGCAAAAAAATAAAAATAAAAAGCATATATAAAAAAAAATAAAAAATAAAAATTAAAGAGCGTTGCCACTTGCCATTAGCCACTCGACTCACAACAGGGTGAAACTACCACATTGACAAGGTCGCTCGTGGCCACTCCCATTGATGAAGATGTGGCTCATGAAGGTGGATTCGAGCCACCCTCTTATTAGTGTGGATATTTGCAAGCCATCTATCTTTTGTGAGAGTGGCCGCAAGCCACCAACTCCTCATATGGCCATCATTTTTATTCTATTCTTTTTGATATTCTATTATTATTATTTTTATTTTCTAAAAAATATACATTTGTAATTTTATATGAACACCAATGGATTTGGGGTGGCTGGACCACCCCCATTCGGGCCAAGGGGGTGGCCGAGCTACCCCCAATTGGTCGGAATGGGGGTGGCCGGCCACCGCCAAATGCTAATGGAGTAGCTGACGACCACCTCCAATTAGATTTTTTTTTTTCTTTTTTTTTTTTAAAGCATGAGACATTTGGAAAATCAAGGGCGAAGTATGGGTAATTTTGGTATATTTGGTGCTTAAAGGCCACACGTTGCACATGACTTGCCTACAGTTCAAAAAGACGGAATCTGTAAACAGAATGGCCACATTGGACAAAAAAAAAAAAAAAAAATCTTTGTGAGAATACATTGTCAATTTTTAAACATTAGAAGTAGAATAAAAAAAAGTGCACAACTTTTAGAGTGGTAAACTGTAATTTTCTCAAAACAAAAACTCACAATAATTTGATAAAGACTGAAAACTCAATGAGTTATTCAGTAATATTTCCTATTTACAATTAATAACACGAACAGGAAAAAGTAGTCCATTACTAAAATAAGACATTTGATTGATTTTGAGTTTTAAATAATATTACACAGTTAACTATCACTTCTAACACTTCATGTACCTTGTTATGCATTCTCCACTCTTAAAAAAAATAACACCAAGTATCGAAAACAATATTACGCAGCTCTGTTTGGCTGCTATGAGCAAGTGTTAGAAACTAAGTGTAACTAATTTAAATACCAAGTATTGAAAATAATAGATTCATTATCTTGTAAATAAATTATTAAAAAAAGAATTGCTTTATACATTTTTTTTTTTTTTGTCATGTCCACACAAGGAGAGAAGAAGGAAAATTCAAACTATTGACCTTCACTTCATGATGCGTGGTTCCTAGCCGATTGAGTGATATGGAAATGAATTACTTAATACATGAAGGACGAAAAATAAGAAAAATAATGATTGGTATAAAAAATGAAAAAGTAATAAAAAAAAAAGGAAAAATTTTGTTTGTAGTGATTTTTTTTTATTTGAATAGTAGTAAAAAGTGAATGATGTGATATAAAAAGTGAGAATATTTTGATGTTGATTTTTTTAAAAAAAATGAGATGAATAATTTTTAGGGAGAGGACATTGCAATTGAAAGTTTGGAGAGGACATTGCTAAATATCAATTATGTGATAGTTTGAAGGGATTATGTGGATTTTTTGCAAAAAAACTTGTAAGAATCGTGATAGGAGCTCAATCCTTCTCCAATAAATCACGAAACCATATTGTGTAATTCAAAAGGATGTTATTGAGACTTTGAATAAAAAAGAAAAGAAAAAATGGTTTGATATTTAAAGGGGAATAGAAATAAATAAATAAAGGAGGGAAAAAACTATTGCAAAAACATGACTCTAACACTCGACAGAACTAGTGATCTAGGGTTTTCATTTTTACCTTACTATAATGGGAGGAAATACAATTTGAGCAAAAACTCATTGGCCCACTCTACATGTTAAAATTAAGATAGGAAATAAAAGCGAAAACTTGCTTATCTAATTATTATTATTATTTAATTCAAAAAGGCAAATGAAAGAGATCAACTATGACTCTTCTATTTGAGCGTAATCATAGTAGCATTTACTCATTAAGAGCCGCATAGAAAGAGCCTAACCAGAGAAAACTTATTTAAATGTATATTTACCTTTCAGGTTTCCAGGTTGGCAATTTTACGCTCTCTTATCTTTTGTTTGCGGATGATACCTTGATTTTTTGTAAGGCATTGCCCACATAGCTTCATTATTTGCGGAGTTTATTCTTGCTCTTTGAAGCTGCATCCGGGTTGAAGGTTAACTTGGCCAAGTCGGTGTTAATTCTAGTGGGGAACGTGGAGCAAGTGGATAGGTTAGCCGGTATTTTAGGGTGTGGGGTGGCTTCTTTGCTAGTAAAGTATCTTGGGTTGCCGCTGGGGGCCTCTTGTAAGGCTAAACATATTTGGGATGGAGTTATTGAGAAGATAGAACGTCGGTTGGCCGGGTGGAAAAGGTTGTATATGTCGAAGGGTGGAAGAGTCACGTTGATCAAGAGCACTCTCGCCAATTTGCCTACTTACTTTTTGTCTCTTTTCCCCATTCTGGTTAGCGTTGCTAAGCGGGTTGAGAAGCTGCAGCGAGATTTCCTATGGGGAGGTCTAAACGAAGAGTTCAAGTACCATCTGGTGAAGTGGTCGAAGGTTTGTACTCCGATTAAGGAGGGAGGCTTGGGTATCAAAAACTTATTGGTATTCAATCGCGCCCTGTTAGGGAAATGGTTATGGCGCTATGGGGTTAAGAGAGATTCTTGGTGGAGGACTATGGTGGATGCATAGTTTGGAAGTGTTTGGGGTGGGTGGTGCTCATTAGAGCCGGGTGGATCTTTTGGGGTGGGGTGTGGTTATGGAAGAACATTTGGAAAGGATGGGACACCTTCGAAGGGTTTACTCGGTTTGAGGTGGGGGTTGGGACTTGGGTTCGATTCTGGCATGATTTGTGGTGTGGTAATATGGCTCTCAAGATAGCTTTCCCACGCTTATTCAACATTGCTTGTGCTAAGGACGCCTCAGTTGCGGATCATTTGGAGGTGCTGGGTGGCTCTAATCAGTGGAATGTTAGTTTTGCTAGAGAGGCTCACGATTGGAAGGTGGATGTTTTGGCCTCTTTTTTCCAGGTGTTACATTCTGCTAGGGTAAGTCGAGGGTGTGAAGATAGATTGTGATGGAATTTTTCCAAAAAAGGCTGTTTTAAGGTCAAGCTCTTTTACACCTCATTGGCTTGCACCGAAAGGAGGGGTTTTCATTGGAAGAGTGTGTGGCGAACACAAGCGCCGCCGAGGGCGAGTTTCTTTGTATGGTCGGCAGCTTTGGGCAAAACTCTGACCCTAGATAATCTCAGGAAGCGTTAGGTGATTGTAACGAACATATGTTATATGTGCAAAAGGAGTGAGGAGACAGTGGATCATCTTCTCCTTCATTGTGAGGTTGCCTATGCACTATGGTGTACTTTTTTTGGTCGGTTTGGGTTGTCATGGGTGATGCCGAGACGGGTTTCGGATTTACCTGCCTGTTGGTGGTCCTCAGGGAGGAGGGGGAGTGCCGCGGTTTGGAAGATGGTGTCCACTTGCTTTTTTTGGTGTTTATGGAGAGAGAAATAGGAGGTGTTTTCAGGATTTAGAGGGGACTTTGAAAGACATCTTAGCCTCTTGTTTTCATACTTTGTATCTCTGGACTGTGGCGCATGTCTTTCCGGTGTCAATTACTTATGATGATTTTCTTTTTCGCTTTTCCTCTTCTCGTTAGGTGACTCCGTTGTATACTCCTAGTGTACTTTGGAGCGCCTTTACGCTTTTAATAAAACATTTTATTACGGATCAAAAAAAAAAAATATTTACCTTCCGTTTTTTTCTTTTTCCCTGGTTCTCTTAACCCGCTTTTCATGAAGAGTTATAGCCATGTATCCAGGGATCAATCCCCAGCTGGCTCTGTGTTTCTATTTTTCTACTTCTACAGAGTGGAAAAAGAACCAAAAAAAAAAAAAAAAAAAAAAAAGAACAAAAAAGAAAGAAAGGGGGAAACCAAAAAGCCTGCATATAACAAGAAGAATACCTTTATAATGTACTTTTAAAAGGTCTCACATATAATTTACAATGTATAATATCTCTATTCATATATTAACAACTCTGGCCAAATATCCAAATATGATTTTATGCAAAAGACAATCTATTTTCTTCACCACACTCTTTGTCCTCCTCATTTCATCATATCATTCTCCCATGAATGGTACAAGGCATCTAAGAAAACTCGAAATTGGTTTATAATTAATGCTAAAGAATGAAAAAATAGCCAACTGCTTGGTAGAGAGAAAAAGAAAAAAAAAGAACTAGAGAAAGTAATGTGTATATATATATATATATATATATATATTATATATGCAGCTGATTCTATTAGCATCCTGCTGCTTTCAAGAATTTGTCATAGGGGCTTGAAGGAGGTAATCTGAAAGAATGTTGTTGATACTCAAGTGAACAGAGGAGAAGCTGATCATGCCCTTGAATTGGCTCCTGATTTATCAACTTCATATCCCCGTTTGACAACTCCAAAGTCTGAAACAATGGCCAAGAAATAATGATTCAGTAACATTTTGCACATCATGTATATTATATGATAACACAACCACCCAGCATTCAAGATGCTATGCTCTTCATATATGCTTTTATAAATAAAAATTACCCACCTTTCCAAGCTTATATCAACTTCCTCTCTAATATAACACAAAATAATTTGAAAATAAAGGTGTCAATAACATTATGAACTATGAGCAACTTTTTACTTTTTCCTTTGAAGCCTCTGAATGAGTACAAACACCTTAAAGTTTAAGAACTGGCAAGTGGCAAAGACCTCACTAGTCAGGCTGCATTACTTATGTGAAGTCAGTTTTGCCAACTTACAACAAAATAAAGTTCTTCCGGCAGAATACTAAAATTTCCTTTCGATTTGAACACAAAGAACAATTTAAACTGAGACCTTTTTGTTTTTTTTAATCCTTTATTTCTTCTTTTTTGGTTGCAAAATTTAATGGACAATTTTGATTGATACTCAAATGTGGTATACAATGGTTTTGGTGGGATACTGAAAGTGGCCAAGTTCTTCATGTAAGCCTGCTCTGTCGCGCTGAAATCAAAATTCTCGGAGAACACTAGATAATGTTTCATATCTAGAGGTAACACAGGTCACCATTTTAAGTATCACCATCATCTTTGATACTGTATGATAATGTTTTAAATAACAGGTCGCAGATTCCCCCTTTTTCTCTCTTCTTCTAAAGGTGAAAAAAAAGGGCCAGACCTAATTCCCATAATGAGACAAAAATCAAGGAAGATATTTGTCTCATTATGGGAATTAGGTCTGGCCCTTTTTTTTCACCTTTAGAAGAAGAGAGAAAAAGGGGGAATCTGCGACCTGTTATTTAAAACATTATCATACAGTATCAAAAAGATGATGGTGATACTTAAAATGGTGACCTGTGTTACCTCTAGATATGAAACATTATCTAGCGTTCTCCAAGAATTTTGATTTCAGCGCGACAGAGCAGGCTTACATGAAGAACTTGGCCACTTTCAGTATCCCACCAAAACCATTGTATACCACATTTGGGTATCAATCAAAATTGTCCATTAAATTTTGCAACCAAAAAAGAAGAAATAAAGGATTAAAAAAAACAAAAGGTTATGTTTGCTAACATATTCTCCAAGTGTTTTCTGTTTTCAGTTTAAAAATACACTTTTCTCAAACACATTAACAAACAAACTCAAAAACACAAAACAGTTTTTCAAAACATAGAACACTTTTTTATTATAAGTAATTTTATATCATTAATAAAGAGTAGAGGGGCGCAATCCTAGTATACAAAAAGTATATAAGAGAACCCCTAATAAGCTGAAGAAGAAACATAGAACACTTTATATAAAAAAATTTAGAGTGGCCATGTGACCACCCTCAATGAAGGAAATGGGTGGTCCGGGGGCCACCACAATAGGCCAAGGGTGGCCCTATAGCCACCACTCTCCTCCATTGAAGGTGGCCACATGACCTTTTTTTTCTTAATTTTTATTTTTATTTTAAGTAAGAAATCAGCTCTAGATATGTTAATTTTTTCTCAAAATAAGCAAGTGTAACCAAAAAAAAAAAAAAAAAACATTTTTGCTAATGTAGGCCCCATCAGGAAACACTTCTCACCTTTATCTTACAACAAAACACTTTTTCAAATTAAAAACAAAAAACACTTACCCGAGTACACCAACAAACATAACAATTAATTCTCTTTCCATGACCAATTTACTCACCTTAGCTGGTAAAACGTTGCATTTCTTTTCATTTTCATCACAGATAACTATTGCCTTGGACTCATTTTGATGCTTGAAACTATGAAGCACTGACATCTTCCGCTGTTTTCCCGTTACAAGGGCTTCACACTGGCTCTTCATTTGGTCATAAGGTATGGGCGTTGAGGAAACTGGGACGCTAGCAACTTGTCGAGCTGTCTCCAGGACCTGTTGAATAGAAAGGTAGGTTAGTCCTCATCCTTCCATGTGTTGAATTCAGGACCTTCCCCTTAGTAAAGGAAGAGTGATATTGGCTGACTACAAAAGCCATTAAATGTTATTTGACTTACAGAAGTATGAACAGAAAACACAGCCCTCAATTAAACAACCAACCAAGGTCACTCACACTAATCATAGTGCTATGAAGGGATGATATCAGTTCTTTCTTATACTATCTTTTACCACATTAAAATGCCATACAACGTCTTGACACAAAATCATCATTATACTTAATAAAGTATTGAGTCAGATAAATGGCAGCAATATCTAAATTCACTATGACCAAGAGCAGCTCTACAGGGTGGGTGTGCACCTACTTTTTTATTTTATTTTTACAAATATGTGAGTAGAGTATATAATGCAATTCTAGCTTTCGTGTACTAGTTCATAGTTGCATTAGTCAATGTGGTGCAAAGTCATAACTCGGCATACCAAAATTGTTGGATCTTGTAGAAGTATCTTAGGGAAGAGTAATGCTAGAATCTTCCTTGTGTCCTCTCAAATGTAATGTGGCTTCTAAAATCATTATTAAATTTGAGATAATCAGTTATTAAATTTTAATCTATTGGTAATTTTAAAACCCACATCACACTTAGGATGACATAAGCAAGACTCTAGTACTCCTTCTAGCATTACTCCTTAGGAAAGTATGAAATATATCAGGTTTAAAATGACAATACAAAAGCATTTGTATGTCTTTGAGGTTCAGCCATCAACAGCCACAGCACACTCTAAGTTCACTAACACACTCTCTCTCTTCCCCCTGATTTAAAATGAGAAAACCAAGGACTGTGAAAAGAATTGGAATCAGAAAAATTAAAGATTGGAATATGCAGATTTGAGAAAAATCAAATCTATTTTCTCTTCCTAGTTGGCAGCACGATTTCTCAGAAAAGAAAAAAAAAAGTAGGCAACAGAAAGGCAAAATACAGGAAAATTAATCACAAGCAATCTTGATAGTGTTACAAAACATGCAAGCACACAAACTGACAAAACATAATAAATAATATTTGAAGACTAGGCTACTTTTATAGTTGGCTTTGTTCTGTAATGTAGTTCAACTATAATGATTATTTAAGCGAAAGATAGTATCTCCAAAATTTTGTTTTAATCAAGAAACTGAAACTGATAATTTGGGAAAGAGGTCATTAAGCTATTTGCCTAGTCTGCACAACTTTACAAAATTCCCAGCATCATTTCTCTTTCAATTTTCCCAAATTCAGAAATCATCATGTCTTCCTAGGGCTACGTTGTAGAAACCTAGAAGTTGCAATATCATTAACTAAGTGACTTGCATCACAAACCATGAGACTGCTTTTCTCCTGCATCAGCCACATTAATTTAGCTAATTTGCAAAGTTATTGAAAATAGTACCCTAAAATAATTAGTACACAATGACAACTAAAAATAAAAAAGTTTGTCTTACTGATTCTAAAAGCTGATTAACACTTATAATGTCAAGGGAATTGATGGAAAGCGATGTTCTGCGACCCGACTGACTTCCACTTGGTTCGGGGAAGGCTTCCTCATCTGTCAAGGCTCCAGTGACCTGAAAATAAGCCCATTATGTCAGTAAAACTGTTTGATATAAAATGGTTGCTAGAACCATGAAAATGGAGATACAATCACCCGAAATTTTACCTCATCAAAATCTGGAAACTCCATCTGGGCAAGAGGAGAAGATGGCCGTGGTGTCTCCATAAATAATGGAGGTCCTAAGGGATATGCATCATCAGGAGAAAATCCCTCTGAGAGCTGCTTCTTTATGCTTGACAACTCATCCTAGGGAGAAAAAAAATGATTAATACAAAATAAAATCCAGAAAAAATACGTGGACAGACAAACATATACAGCTAAGAGGATTAGAAAGCAATAACATATTTGATGGAGCTTTGACAAAACAGTTGACAAATTTACACCTGTAGTTCAATTGTAGACCATGTAATTAGGCAATCAATTTCTTATCTTTCAAAAACTCCCAAAGGAATCAAGCATGGTAAGTGAAACCAAGAAGAAATCAATGTAAGTGGTCTGGCATATTAACTCAATGAAAAATCAGCCAGAACTGAATTAGATTATACGTATTCAGAATTAGAAGTTGAAAACTCTTCTTCCAAGTAAAATTAAAAATCCTCCCCCCCCCCCCCCACCTCCCAGTGTGTCCCAAGATTGTCACCCTTATGTATGTGTCTGTATGTGTCATTATATGTGTGTGTGAAGGGTGTGCATGTGCATACATGCGTCTGTGTGCATGCTTCGATGGTGGAGGAAACCATGATGACAAACAATAGAAGATTCCAGTTTTATCTTAATATGACTTCTTGTTAATTGACCATTCCTTCATTTCTTTATTCCCACTTGATCTTCCTATGCTACTCACTTTTTGAAATATTTTTTTCTCTCTGGTTGACTAGTAGTGAACAACACTTATTATTAATGGTCCTTGCAGTGTAATTTGAAATTTTCTAAACCCACAAAATACAACTACTGACTGTTGCAAAATAAATCAGAGGCTCAGTATTTGATAGCTATCATATGCTTGGTGAACATATTTTTCATATTTTGATAAAAAAAAAAAAAAAAACAAATTGCCCACCTAAAAGAACATATTCTTAAGAGACTGCAACAGACAGAACCGGTATATCACCTCTGACAATTTTGCAGATTTAGACATGAAGTGCGATATAACGGTTTCTTTCAACTGTTGGTCATCTAATTCTATTGCTGAGAGAGATTTCAATGCAGCAACTTCATCTTCCTGTGACCCGTATAACATCTCCTTATCAGATTCTATAGAGACAGCCTGTAGTCGGATATTGTCGACCAACTCAAGGTAAGGATCAACCTGTCAAATGCATAGTCAAATGCATATATTTAATAAAATGATCTAGGAGTATGAAGAGAAGCACAGCAAAATATGAATGTTCCAAAAGTTATATGAGTGTGTGCACGTGTGTGTAATAATCTGAAGGGTAGGGGTAGGTATTAACTGTTTTATCTGTCAAAGATTCTTTAACAAGAGGAATTAGCTCCACGAGACTGCCTGCTCTGGCTGAAAATATAAGCATTGATGATGCTAAGGTAAAGAGAGACCTTCTGCGAGATGGTTGTAAACCTCCTTCATAAGCGTGCAAGAAACACATTAGAAATTTTCACCACTGAAAAGCTTTATTGAGTTCAATGAAAAAGTTCCACTTCTTAAAAGCAAAGCAATTTACACATTGTTTTCATATATGAAGATACAACAAGGAAATATTGTTAGAAAACCAATAGGTGGCCTGTTTTCTCTTGTTTTTTTTTTTTAATAAGACGAACATTTGTCAAAAAGGTCTCAAGCCAAGTACACCGGATGTTTACAAAAGCAAGAAACTTAAGGTGCATCGGTGCTTCGAAAAAGGCAACCCACAGAATCCTAGTACTATATTTTTTTTGATAAGTAAACAATGTTTTTCATTTTAAAGAATCCTAGTACTATATCTTTCATAACAGCAGAGATATGCTAAGAAGAACACAAAATCTATACAATAACTGAGCTCATGAAAGAAGATAACACATCATTCAAGAATATTAGAGTTTCATGACAAGCCTGCTGTTTGTACGTGGTCAACCTTTGTGCCGTGGACCAAATTTCTGTCTATTCACTAGTAAGTACATATTTGACTGGACTTTTTAAAACACTTGAGAGTGAAAAATGTAACTCAAGGAAGTGCTAACCACCTCTCCACTGTCACTCCAAAAGCACTAACCAATCTCCTAAGAATCACTTCTAAAACTCAATCTCACCTAATAAGGAACTAATGTGAGACTTAACACTTATGAGTACCTTTAAAATCCACCCACCCAATTTAGGAATAACATTCTAGGGTATTACAATCTCCACTAAAATCCCTAATATCCTCGTCAAGGCCCATGTCATGCAATGCCCTAGTGCCTCATGGTGTTCTTAGGTTGCTCTGATACCATTAATAACGACCTAAGAAAGTGCTAGCCATATCCGCACTATCACTCCAAAATGAGTGGTCAAGTTAGAGAGCTCTCTAAAATCACTTATAAACTAGTCTCACTTAGTGAAGAACTAGTGTGCAACTTAGCACCCATGAATACTTTTATAATCCACCCACCCAATGTGGGACTAACATTATGGGATGTCACAATAAAAACAAAATTCTTTTCTAAACCAACCTAGTTTTGATTCTATAATTTGAAAAAAAACTACCAAAATGTTGAAAGAAAATTTAAAAGTTCTTGTGAAGAGTTAGCATAACCCCATTTACAACAAAATAAAATGAACTTTAAGGAATTTGCTTGAAGAAAATAGGAAAGCTCTTACCTAGGGAGGCGGCTATAATTTTATTTGATTTTTCTCTAGAAAAAGCAAACTTTCTTCTTGAAATTTTTGGATATTGTTTGGGCGGCCACTAGGGTGTGAAGGTGTATTCTCTTTTGTTTGAAAATTGACAAGTTTTTTGGACAATAAGGTGGCCTGCGATGTGAAAAACATTTTCTTTTATATGCTAGGTCTTTAGGGTTTTCATTAATTAGGTCTTTTAATGACAAAAGAGCGTTTTGGTTTTTCCAATCCCCACCCACCTTTTTTCAAAAGACAGGCTGCAGTTGCTACTAGGGTTTCCTTCAAAAAAAATTTCATTTTCCTTTTTAGAAAATAATCATTTAAATCTTGTCTTTTAGGTGGCCTTTTGAAATTAAAAGACAACAAAATCTTTTGGCCCAAACTATGAATCCTAGCTATGGATCCTAGCTTAGACCTAACTCTAATCCATTAGAGTAAGTCTACACATCATCCTTCCATCCCCCTCCCATCCTCTCGTATCCTATGTGGCTATGGTCCCCACAACATTAGATGCATGGGAATTGGTTTAATGTTGTAGGGACCACAACCACATAGGATTGGAGAGGATGGAAGGGGATGGGAGGATGATTTAAAGATTTACTCAACCCATTAACTTAGACCTAACCATGAATCCTAGCTAGTAGGCCCAAACCCAATTGACACTTGCTGGTTTTTTTTGGAAGTCCAGCAAGGTGTGCATTGTGTTGGACCTTCAATAGGAGGAGGTCCAACATGAACCTACTTCAGACCATAGTCAGTCCTGGCAGAGTGAGTCTCGTCAACCCAACAACCCTAGGTTAGGGCCTTAAGTTTGGAGCTTGTTCATTGGGTCCAAATCAGACCAAAACCCAAAGAAAATTATTTTTTTGGGAGGGTTGTGGGCTGCCAAAATAAAAAAAAATCTAGAGAGGTTAGAACCTTAGAAAGAAGGCCCTAAGTTTAACCTAAACGATTTTAGGGCATTTAAAGATAGAAAAGATGATCAGTCGAGAGTTTTAGGCCGAGACTCATTGAAAAGAGACTAATAGAGTTAGATTGTTTTCTACAAGTTGTTATGTTACGATTCAGGTTCCTAGACTTGTGTGAGAGAGACTCGCTATTTTCCTATCAGCATTCCAAGGTAAGTAAATATGACTAGATGGTACTTTTTAATTTGTTTAGTTTTTTCTTATAAGTAATCGAAATAGCATTAAAAGCGAAAAACGCAATCCAAATACACAAGAAGTATACAAGAGAGATACCTAGCTACGAGGAAAAAAAAAAAAAAAAAAAAAAAAGAAGAAAATATTGAAAATTAAGCATCAAAGAGGCTACAAACACAGTCGAGTGTAAAAGAAAAAGGACAAGCTCATCAAATGTCCTCTCATTGTCCTCAAAATTTCAATCATTTATTTCCCTCTAAAGGCAATCCAAGAGACAAGAAGGCATCATCTTCCTCACGACAACACTTTGAATGCTACCACCAGTCCACTAGCAAGCAAACAAATCAACTACAAGACAGGGCAAAACCCAGGACAACCCACATGAGCAACCTAACAATGGAGAAGAAGATGGTTTACGGACCCATCATTTTTCTTGCACATACAACACCAATCGACCACAATGAGATGCTGCTTCCTAAGGTTGTCCATAGTAAAGATTTTTCCTAAGGCCGTCGGCCAATCAAAAAAACCTCTTAAAGGAACCTTGGTTCGCCAAGTACTCTTCCAAAGAAAAATAGTCATAATTATATGCAAGGACATTGTAAAAGGCACTACCAACGAACACACCTTTTTTGAAAGGGAGCAACCAAAGCTCGTCTTCACCTTCCCATTTCACTCTACAGGACTACAACAAATCGATGAACGAAGCAAAGACATCCACCTCACAATCATAAGCTGCTTTAATAAATCTTAAGTTCCATTGAGGGGAACCACTAGAAAGCTCCAAATGAACTGCTGTGGAAGTATCATTCACACAAGCAATACTATATAATCTAAAAAAGCTTCTTTAAGGGCATTCTCCCCAAATCACATATCATGCTAGAATCTAATCTTGGAGCCATCCCCCAGCTCAAATCTAGTATGACTAAAAAAATCATCCAACCCCACTTAATATTCTTCCATAACCCTACCCCATACGGCCTAGAAGGTTCAATAGAACACCACCCACCCACAAACTGTCAAATTTATAATCCACTACAACTCTCTACCATGCTTCTCTCTCATGCACATAGTGCCACAACCAGTTCCTTAAAAGAGCATGATTGAACATTCTCAAGTTCTAAACCCCCAACCCTCACTCAAAGATGAAAGAGCAAACCTTGGACCAGCTAACCAGGTGAAATTTGGACTCTTCACCTATCCCACCTCATAAGAAAGCTCGATGGAGCTTCTCTATGCGGCTTGCAACACCAACAGGAAGAGGAAAAAGAGATATGCCATTTCTCCCCAAATCCACACCTCAAAAAATGCAGTAAGAACTCCCCGTTGAAATGATCATAGGCCTTCTCAATATCTAGCTTGCAAAGGACCCCTAGTTCATCACATCTAATCCTACTATCCAAACATTCATTTGTTGAGCACATGAATATAAAATTTACCTAAAGCTCTCTCTTCCTCCAACCCATCAAGAACACACAATTCTTCCGAGAGAGTTTTTATATGGAACACCACATTACCAAACACCTGCTCATCCCAAATTTTTAAATCTACTTTCAAGGCCTTAAGCTTTTGAGCTAAAATGAAGCTAGGAGAGCCTTAAGCAATATGACGGCCACCACTACCTCACCTTATCCTTTAACCACATACTCCCCAACCCCCCCTCCCTTCCTCTCTTTCTTAAATACCACCACAATCAAGGAGAATGGGAAAATGATCTAAGCACAATCTATGCAGCCATTATTCGAACAAATCAGGATACTTAGCTTCCCATTTCGGAGAAACAAGAAACCTTCAATTCTTGACCAAGAGGGGGCGTCCCTATTATTGGACCATATAAAAGACCCCCTTACAAGACGAAGATCCATGAGGCATGCTCAAAAATAAAATCTAGGACAAAAACGAGCTTCACCTGATCTTTCACTAGGAAAACAAGCGACGTTAAAATCACCTCCAATGCATCATGACATATTCCACCAACTAATCAGGCCAGCCAACTCCTCCCATAAAAACATTCTTTCGCTATCAAAATTAGTAGTCCCATAAACCCCCACGAAAGCCCAAACAAAGCCATCTCCTACATTTCTAAATGAACAGGAAATGGAAAACTCCCCGACACACTCTTCAATCTTCTGCACTACCATCCTATCCCACAAAAGCAAGATTCCACAGGAGGTCCTCTAGAAGCTAGGTAACATCAATTCATATGTTGACATCTCCACAAGCTTCGCACAACACTGCTGGAAATGAGCTCCAGTTTAGATTCCAGCAAACAAATAATGTCCACCTTCCACCGTCTAAGGAGATTTCTAACTATCAATCGCTTGTCACCCTTATTCAACCCTCTCACATTCCAAGATAGCAACTTGGGCTTCATTAAAAACCATTTGCAACCCTCCCCTTTCCCCAACCACGGCAAGCGCTACCATTGTTCGCATCATAATTAATGGAATAGGATAACCTCCTTAATTCTCTTTTACTTTTTTTTTCCCAAATTCGAACAATAGCCAAAGGGCTGCTCATAATGACTCGCTTCAATGACCGTAAACAAGGCCAAGAGCTCCTCTTCAAATCCCTCGCGTGAAAGCCACACATAATGGTTGATTTCCTTTACTTTTTGGAACACCCATGCTCAAGGCAAATTCCCTACTTTTTTCTTCTTTGTAACTATTGGACAAAAATTCACCTCCTTAGAGAATATATCCACCTCCAGACAAGGACAGGTTACAAGGGCGTCACTCCTACCCACTGCCCCCACAACACCCCAACCAACTCAGTAAACCCCCAAACCTTTATCCTTTACTTTTTTTGCAAGCACAACATCCTTGCACAGCCTCTTTGGAAGAAAATAAGTCTGGCAAGGGCCCCCGCTCACCCCCCTTGGCAACAAATGCCCACTCCAGGTTAGCCAGCAAAGTGCTTGACTTGGAAGAGAGCACCCCCTCAAAAGGAAAGCCCACAAAAAAATTGGAGACCTCTTTCACCTTTGAAGATAGAGAAGCAAAACCATCAAAACTGCTTTCTTGCCAGACCCGATGAGAGGCATCTCCCAGCCTACGATCAATGCCACTAAATTTCACAACGAAAGCCTAGAAAAAATGGGTAATAACTCAACCACCTCATCAGCGATATCTGATGGGAGAGGAGGAAGAACAATGTTCATTGACCACAAAATTGGAGAAACCAATGTGAACTGAGGGGTTCCAGCTGCCGAGGAGTCTGCCAAAGGAGTCTGTAATACACGCTCTGCAACCAACTTGTAAACAACCACAGGCGAGTCCACCAAAGAGCCATTAGCAAACTGAAGGGTTCCAACAACCAGTGAGTCCACCAAAGGAGTCTGAAACTCGCTCTACAACCAGCTTGCGACAACGATTGCCGTCTAGGCCTCCAGAGAGCCACTAGCCTGAGCGGAGGAGAAGCTCTCAAGACCCGATCCAAAACCCGACTCTTTACTTGAAACATGGTCCTCCCCAACCAATTTCATTCATAGCCCACTTTCAAAAGGGGCACAAGAGTGGTTTTTTTATAAACTTCTTAACCACAACTTGGCCTTTAACCTTCGAGATTGGGCTTTTAAACTTGGGATGGGCCTTAGAACCTTCTAGCAAATATTCAGGCCCTCAATAACACACAAAAGAGCCCGGTCTACCTCCTCTTTAATTTTTTCCAACTAACCTCTCCAAATTCGAATCTTTCCATAGTTAATCACCATGCCACCCTTTCTTTCCTCCTTGTCACCAGCTGCAGCACGAAAGGAGGTACTAGCCGAACCTCAAGTAGTGATCTTCTGACCTAGAGTATCAAAGGCGCCGGTCCTTGCACGGAGCATGGTATTTGCACTACCCAATGATACAGACAGTTGAGGCATTCGCACCGCCTTCACTGTCACTAAAGTACTTCCTTCTAGCTGCCCTACCTTGCCCACTACCTCCGGAAACAATTTTCTACTCCCTCTTAACACCAACTCCTTGACCATGGAAACTGACAGAGAGCCACTGAAGTGGTGTCACTCCCCATGCCTAGAGAAGAACCAAAAAAACCCACCACCTTTCCCAACTCAGCGGCAAACATTTTCCATCCCTGCCGTTCTCGCCTCTCCAGGATTATGATGAGACCTCTACGGCCACCCACCACATACTCCGCCACCTCCAGATATCGGCTTGATCTGTTAGAACTTCTCTGGACAATGAAGGCCTTATTCCCCTCCCTAGATGATTTGATGAATTTCATAACCTCTAACTTAGAAACTAGTGTCTCCATTTTGTTTTTAAGCAAGACAACATTAATTTTTCCCAAAAGCACGACACAGGAAGTCCCTCGTCTTCTCTTAACCAACTAAAGCACTAACCCCCCTTCAACCACCGAAAGCTCAAACGCTCTAGCCCCTACGTAAAACCAACTCATGTAGCCCATCGGCAACAAACTCCACCAAATAAAACAAGCACTCCGACCCCAGGGGAGACACAAAAGATGAAAATCAGCATGCACCTACACGCACCATAGAGAGGGAAAAGAGAAGGAATAGTCACTCTCAAAGTAAGAAGGTCCCATCACTCCTATCAATGAAAGAATAGAGAAAGGGTGTAAGTACTTAGAGAAAGAGTTTTTAGAATAGAGTTTGATTTAAGACGACCTCAGATATCAGAGACAACATGGTACCAGAGCTCAAAAGATGCGGTGCAACCGCCTTTTGCAGTCCATCACCATGATGTTTTCACCTTAAGTGCATCCAGAGCTAACCAGGAAGAACTAATCCCCAAAGTGACTCCTCCTGTGGCCACAGGTAGAGTCAAAGTCCTTCTGGATTGCACAACCTAGCATACGGGGGCGTAAGAGTATGCAAGACTGAAAGAGAACTTATTAGATATTTTATTAGAGATATTTCAGAAAGTTCCTTTTTTAAAAAAAAAAAAAAAAAAAAAAAAAGAAATCGTATCAGAGTTTTGTAGAAAACTATTTCTTTAATTTGTGTTTTCTTACTGAGATTTCCAACTCACCATTTTCTATTTTTGTATTTCACAAAGGTTATAGACGAAGTAGCTGGCCGGGATCATCATTAGAGTGTACGCAATATAGGGAATAAGTGCCATGCTGGCATGCTAGAAAGCTATTGTTTTATTTATTTTTGTTTCTCATACAGTTAATTTATACTTTTTGATACTTTTCAACATTAGTATTACTTTTAAGTTTTGCTCTGGTTTATTGTTGGTACTCTTTACCTTCTTCCTTTGCTAATCTGAGAACACTTATTCCAGTACTTTACCTTCGTAGGGTTAGGGGGTGTGACAAAATATCTTTTAATCATACATTCAGCTTACCTTCTTGATCCAGAGAGATGCTTCTAAGGGAGAATGCCAGCTGGAAACATCTTACTAGAGCTGGGTGACTGGAGGTCTGTCAAGAGCAAAATAAATCATCACACAATTTGAGAGAAAGCCTTTGAGTACAAAACTTCAAAAATACATTTCTGATAGTAACATGCCACTATAATTAGTATTAGATGGTGAAATAAACTTGACATGTTCTGTTTCTAGGGAAACTCCTCTCCAGAGCTCTTCGTTCCATAATCCAAGTCAAGAACCAATCTACTTCTCAAATCACTACTATCTACCAGCTCAACATGGATTCCCATTTCACGAGAGTTTTGGTGGTCTTTATCATCAAGATGACCAACCACATGCGAAATTGTCTACTTAAAGTTGTAGGCCTAGAAAAACAGAAAAATGTACTGACATGACAGGAAGAGAATCTCATCAGGTTAATTCATGATGCAGGACCGACAACCATCAACAATAGGGTACCAAAGTGTTCAAAAGACCATTGTGCGCTGGAAATCAATTGGAAGTTATATGCTGTCCAACCACCAAGTTGGCTAAAGTATTGAGTGCAGGGTAAGCAGATTGTATGGATGCAATATATTTACACAAAACTTGTATTCTCCACCAAGTGACAAGGAAGATTTAAAAATTTACATATAAAATCAGAAATTTATTCTCCACAATAATCTAAAAACTGGAGAGGTGAGGGAGTTACGGAAAATTGAGAAGTATAACACTAAAAGCATAACAAGGGCAAAATAAGAAATAACAAACCATAACAGCATGCTCAATGTGCAAAATCTGACCTTGGATCGGGTAAAAAGCAAAGCAATGTTATAAGCATGGGCCATTGCCACAAAATTTGCAGGGGTGTTTTCTGCAGATGTTGCCTGAACCCAAATTGATGAAAGCAAAAGACTGATTTGGTGACTGCTCAACCGAAGGCAAGTTAGCTCCTGGGCATTTCAGATGGATAAAATATTTCAATAAGATTAAATAAGTACTCAGTATGACAAGTAAACTAAAATGCTAAATCATGAATTATTAACCAGGAACTTCAGTAAGATATGAGTTGCAGTTTCATACTGTTTTTCCATCAGTCAAAGCATACTTGAAGTTGTAGGACTGATCACATGGTGGATCAATTCCAGACTGTTTAAAACCCACATCCGATATTTGAATTACTTCATCCCTCAGTCCAACATTTGGGGGTTCTGTGGCATCTTTACCTTCATCCTGAATGGAAAAACTTCCACTCCTTACCGTCTGTGTTGTACCAATTGATGAAAACCTAGAAACAGCTTGAGAAGTTTCGAGATTCTGGTCTAAACAAGGGCAAAGAAGGGATGGCATCAGCACCATGGAGAAAACACTGTGTGCCCCAACTCGTGTTTGAGGGTCTGGATGGGACATTGCTAGGAGCAATTGATGAAACAGAGCTTCAGGGAAAGCCTGAAACAGGTCATAAGAGTCACCTCAGAAACTTGAATAATTCTTTACAACATCTCAAAATAGCAGAGTACAGCACATCTAAGGGCACTTGCCTTCTTCTGATACGAGACATTAGGTATGGAAGAGATAATCTTCGCAGTTTGCAGTACAGCAGAGATTGTTGTTCTAGCCACAAGAGTAGTTGCTGGGATATTCTCAAGCACCACAGCCATCATATCAAGAATGGGTCCCGCGTCTCCAACCTGTGTTAATCAAAAATAGGCTTTAGACTAACTATGATACAACAAGAATGATTCTCACACCTAACCAAGCCTGCCCCCCCCCCAAAAAAAAGAAAAAAGAAAAAAGAAAAAAGGTGAGGGCTCAGGAGAGAGAGAGAGAGAGAGAGAGAGAGAGAGAAGGAGAACTATTACTGAACTGTATCTATTTAATTCACTAGTATTTGCTTGTGTGAATAAACAAAAAAAAGGCTATAGTGTTGAGAAAGGTAATTGAGAGTCATGATGAGTAAGATTACATTCAAACTTAGATTAGAAACGGTTTGCTTATACTGGGATGCTGCTTAATTGGATGAGATGAATAAAAGTGTAAAGAACTACGACTTGCTTATCAATTTCAGGAGTTCACAACTATCAGACCAACAATGTGTTATGGAACCGACCACCCAGTCATTCAAATTAATAAAAGCTCAAATAAAAAGAACATGGTCCAGATCTAGAAAAACTTCCACATATCAAATTCAAAATGATCTGAATTAAAACATGTCATGACTTTCTTAGTGTTTTTGTTTCAGTATTCTTGAAATTTTTACAAAATAATTCACATTTATCTGGATGTTTTTTTTATAAGTGATTGGCCCCAAGAGGGGGGAAAATGGGAAATTCGAACTAATAACCTCCGCTTCATAAGAAATGGTGCCCAGCTAATTGAGTGTAGCCCTTGGGATTTCCATTTATTTGGAATACAATGGCAAAACAATTACAAACCTTAATTGACAGCTGTGAAAGGCATTCTGCTAGAGCCAAATGAAGATCAGTGTTCCATTTATCTGTAGCACCTCTAGGACTGGATGCTTCTGATAAATTTTGCAGGCACTTCCGTAAGTGTTTGATCAGGTCAGATATTGCACCAATGATTGCGACTGAGGCCTGCTGCTTTGCATTTTTTGCAAGTTGTGTGGTGACATTAACAATGTTTATCTGTACGAGAGGTTGTTTGACAACGTTCTTATGATCCAAATGCTTGACCAGGATAGACAATAAGAGATGGGAGTTATCTCCTGGAGTTTTACAAAAAATATGAAAAATATCAAGTCTGCACAAATGATTTATTAGAAAAATAATTTTTGAAGGAAAGATAGAGCATTAAGGATCCAAGTGTAACCTGATTCCTCCAAAAGTGACTGGAAATACGTCAAAACAGAAAAGGCAACTCCTTTTTCTGGGGACCAATGGTTATCAACATCAAAACTATGGAAAAGGGGTTCAAGTACACGACGCACTGTTGTGGCTTCCTTCGCCAATCTGGCCATATTATGCAAGCAAACCCTTGACCAGTAAGCAGGACTTTTGGAATTATCCCTGTGAAATTGACAAATGAATGCAGTGAAGTTAGGCATATTATTTATTTCTTAATAAAATTAACACAAACAAATGAGTTTTTGAAAACAAAAAATGAAAAGCTTTACTTTGTGGAGTCCAAATGAGGATTAGTCATGATATTCGGCACCGAAGAAACCATCTTACTGATATTGGGGAAATATGAACCATGTTCTTCTTGAACCCACGGGTCCTGAGACTCAGAATATAGTCCATCTTTCTTTGCATTCTTGGAGTTAATTTGGAGATCCATGTAGTTATCCAAGGTGACTGATATAATCTATTTCAGAACGGATAAAAAGTAAAAATGATTTCATATTGATACAGAAAGCCAAATGCCACACACTTGCACTGTACTTCAAAATAAAACTTCCGATTTTTTTACAAAAGATTCACAAAATTTATTATTTATTATTTTAATTGGTTAAGGCCTTTGCTTATTATGTCAAAGGCATTGATAATAAAAGCAAGAAGAAAAAAAGGGCCGTGATACACAGCACGCAGCGTGCGTGGCACGCTCGTGTAAAAAAAAATTTATTTATTTTTTTTTAAAAAAAAATTTACACTAGCATGGCAAGCACGCCAACGTGCTGTTTTGCTTCACCCAGAAAAAGAATACTCACATTGTCGAAGTCCATTGAGATATGGGAGTGCTCACCCATGAACCACACCTAGGCACAATATTGTGGAGACAAAACAGAAATCAAACAGTATGGAAAAAGCTTACATTAGAATGTATTAGCCAATTGACCTTGGTAAAGAAAGTTACAAGTGAAAAAAAGGTAATATCAAATACCAAATATTTTTTTTGAATGAATAATAATTTATGGAAAGAAAAAGGCAAAGCCATCATACACGAAAAGTATACGACAAAGACAACCACCCTAAAGGCGTCTACAGTCTAAAATATTAACAAGGTCTAAAAGATTCAAAGAGAAGAAATTAGGAACATAAGCTACAGCCCAATCAAAGAGAGATCTCATAAAATAGGATTTTAAACAGAGCATGTTGGACTCATAGTCCTCAAAGAGACGCCGATTCTTTTCTATCCAAATGCTCCACATTAAGAATGCGGGAATAACTTTCTAGACAGCCTCTTTGGGATGTCCCCACCCAAGGAGTCTTACAACAATGTAACGACTCTAAGATGTTGCTAGGCATAAGCCACAAAACTTCGAATAAGCTAAGAACCAAGCGCCAAAGTTCACTTGTGTACTCACAATAAATGAGGAGGTGATTTACGGTCTCCTCATTTTTTTTTGCATAGCCATCACCAATTTACAAGAATGAACCCTTGCCTTATAAGATTATCAACCGTGAGGATTCTATCCAAAGTCGTTGTCCAATAAAGAAAGAAATGTGGGGTGAGGCCTTAACCTTCCAAACACTTCTCCAAGGGAACAAATTAGGGTTTGCAATCAGTAGAGTATTATAATAGCTCTTCACTTCAAAGCCGTTATTGCTAGCTGGGGTCCACAACATTCTATCTGCTTCCCCTGGATGGGTTTTTGACAAGTAAAATAGATCAAGGAAAGAGTCAAGAGATTCCAACACCCAATTCTGAATTGCCCAAGTGAAACTTGGATTACAATTGATAGAAGATCCGGAGGAATCCAAGTAATCTGACACCAAGGCCTCTTCGTCACATGCTATCGAATAAAGTTCTAGGAATGAAGACTTCATAGCAGCTTTTGCGCGCCACACATTATACCAAAATGCGTGATCCATCCCCAACCTTGACGGAAATGAGGTTGAAGAAATTTCCCAGCCATTCCTAATATTCCTCCAAAGGCACAACCCATAAGGCCCTTGAACTTCCTCTGAACACCAACCCTTTCTCTAGACACCATTACTTCTCAACACTTACCTATCTCCTCTTGCACAAATCTCCAAAGCCATTACTAAGAAGAGATTTATTGAACAACATGATATTTTTGACTCCCAATCCTCCTTTTGCAACTGAGGAGCAGATAGCCTTCCAGTTCAACATATGAAATTTAGACTTATAGTCTTGTCCATCCCAAAGAAAGACTCTTTGAAGACACTCCAATCTCCTAGCTACGTTGGCTGTTAAAGGAAAAATGGACAAAAAATATGTAGGTAAATTGGATAACATATTCTTGATTAGAGTTAGGTGAGCACCTCGAGAAAAGTAGATCTTCTTCCAACTAACCAATTCTTTTTCTTTTCTTTTTTTCCCATTTTCTTAACGACCCATCCCAAATAGCTTTTGAATTAAAAGAAGCACCCAAAAGAAGTCTCAAATATTTCAAGGGTAGAGAAGAGATGCTACAATTGAGGATATCGACCAACACTTCCTAATGCGAACCTCCCTTACCACAAGTAATTCAAATTTCCAAAGATTTACCTCCAAGCCCAAAATGGCCTTAGAGATAGCAGGAATATACATCACACATAATAAGTGTATCATCTACAAAACAAAGGTTGGATATTTCCAGGGGGCAACATTTTGGATGTCTACCCGATTCTTGATAAATGACCCCCAATCATAGCTCTAGAGAGCATCCTACTGAGCGCCTCCATGACAATGACGAAAAGGAGATAGAGAAGCAAGTTGTGGAGGTACAAGCAGACATCCATTTCCCCTATTTAGCACCAAAACCAAGACGCCCCAAGAGATGGAAGAGGAACCCAATTAATATGGTCGTAGGCTTTTTACAAGTCTAGCTTGCAAATAATGCCAAGAATTCCTGATTTTGACCTGTTGTCCAAACACTCATTAGTTATAAGAACTGAGTCTAGAATTTGTCTCCTCCCTATAAAGACATTCTAACCATTCAATATAAACATTCCTAACATCTGTTTCATTCTGACAGCTATGCCAAAATTTTATTAACACTTGACGTCAGGTTGTTAGGTCTAAACTCATTTTCTTCCAACTGCCCAATATTTTTAGGGATGAGAGCAATAAAAGTAGCATTGAGGCTCTTCTCAAACACCTCATGCTCATGAGCATTATGGAAGATGCACATAAGATCATCCTTCATTGTTGTCCAACAAGACCGAACCAAAGAAAAAAAAACCAATAGTAAAGTCGTCAAGGCCAACACTTTGTTACCATCCATACTAAGCAATGCCTGATGAACTTCCTCCTCTTGAAATGGTCTCTCCAACCAATATGCTTTTGCAGAGTCTAAACAAGGAAACTCCAAACCATCTAATTTGGGGCGCCAAGGAGCTATTTCATTAAAGAGATTCTTGTAATAATAATGATTGTATCATTGATCGTCTCTTAGTCGGAGAGCATACCATTAATACAAAGACTGTAGATAAAGTTTTTTTTCCTATGAGAGTTGGTAAAGCGGTGAAAAAAAAATGTTGTCTTGTGATCCCCTTCTTTTAACCAAGTTGCCTTATACTTATGCCTCCAACTAACTTCTTGCATAAGAGCAACATTCTCCATTCTTCTTTCATCTTAGCCCTCCTGACTCTCCCCTCATCTAAATGATCAAGAGAATGGATCTCCTTCAGTAAGGATTTCTTCCTCTCCCTCTACATTTCCGAAAACCTCATGTTCTAGTGTTCTAAGTCAAGTTTCAACCATTTTAGCTCAATAGAAAAAACAAAACAAGGAGTACCAAGAAATTGATATAATTCCACTATTGTCTCACTATGTCTACCAAACGTTTTGCTTTTAGCCACATGTTCTCAAATTTAAATGAGCATGATCCTCCAAACATACCTCCACTATCAAGCAATATGAAAAAAATGATTTGACAAGGGTCACGGAAGACGGTGCTAAATCAAGTTTGAGAAATTGTCTTGCCAATCCGAAAAAACTAGAAATCTATCAATCCTGGACATAGAGGGGGTCTTGGTTATTAGATCAAGTGAAGGAAACTCCAGCCTACAGAATATCCATCAACCCTTACTCTAAAATGAATTCTGAAAATTCTCATATAGCAGATATCAACCAAGACACCCCAACCCTTTTGTTCGGTAAGTGTAGCATCCCGGTCCCATATTGGGAATATGAGGAGTAGGCCACATAGAGTGGATGGTTTATAAAGATAGTCATGAGTGCTAAGTCCCACATTACCTAGTTACTAAGTAAAACTGGGCTTTATAATGAATTCTAGAAAAACTTCAAATTAACTAGTCCTTTTGGAGTGATAGCACAATTGTGGCTAGCACTTTTCACAGGGTCATTACAAATGGTATCAGAGCTACCTAGTAACACCAGGTCAGGCAGTACTAGAGCACTGCATGACGTAGCCATGACAAGGACATCAAGAGTTTAAGAGGGGGAGTTTTTAACACCCTGATCCCATATTGTGAAGATGAGGAGGAAGCCAAGTGGGTGGTTTATAAAGATAGTTATCAGTATTAAGTCTCACATTGCCTAGTTAATAGGTGAAATTGTACTTTATAATAAATTTTAGGGAAGCTCCAAATTGACTAATCCTTTTGGAGTGATAGTATAGATGTGGTTAGTGTTTTTCTCTGAGTCGTAATAATAAGCAAGTAACAATGAAGTCTCCCCCAATACACAAAGGAACTTCCCACCTACTAAAAACCCTTGACAACTCCTCCCACAAATAATGCCTTTCAAAATCAACATTGAGACCACAAACTCTTGAGGAAGCCCCAAATGAACTAGTCCAGAGCAAATTTGAATTTGCGGAAGATAGAGAAAGTGCCCACCGCCTCTTCAATGCATTCCACTACATGTTTATCCCACATTGAGAAAATACCACCCGACGTTCCCGAGTTTGGCAAAACTGTACACCATGTGAAATAACCACCCCACGAACCCCAAACAATAACAGTAGAAATCCTCTCTATTTTTGTTTCTTGAAAACACACTACTCTAGGCTTCCAAGTTTTCAATAAATTGCTAACGGTGAATATTTTCCATACGTCGTGAAGTCCTCTAACATAACAAATTATTTTCAATTTCATAACGAGATAGAAGCCTTAGCACGATACCAAGAAGGGTGGGGTTTGGGCGTGGAATCATAGTTCACTAAGCATGTCAAATTGAGAAGTTCCCTAACTCCTTTAACCTTGCTCCTTGTCTCTTCTTTTAGGGAACCCAACATTCCTTTGTGACCTTACGACTAGATTTAATAGTAGAGAACAATTCTAAAACCACATGTTCAAATCCTTCATATGAAATCCCTTGGTATTTTTCTAACCGATGCATGCGTCTCTTAACCCAGTTTGAGTTCTCAATCTAACTCGCACAGGGAGTTGAGGAGTTGAGAGGAGAATTCATGGGGGCGATACAAAGGGCGCCCTCTTTACAAGAGGTTTCGATAGTAGAGGGCTCAGGATCAGCTATGTTGGTTCCCTCAAAAAAATTGGGCTCATCCCTACCGGAAGCATGCTTAGAGCCATCCGAATCCTCTGAGAAAGACATTCTTTCACTCATCTCCAATTAATAGGGGACCCCTATAGTAAAAGACACCACAAGGAGAAGCCTACTATCAACATCTGGGAGAGAGTGAATCTGAGCAAGATGACAAGGATGAGCTACGGCAAAGAAGACAAACCTTGAAGTCCATTGCCGGTGGAGAAGACCCCGCCATTGACGTGACTGTAGCCATACTCACCATCACTATTTGACACTCTATTGTCAACCTGGAAGCGGGATTCACCATCGGTGTGTATCCAGCAAGTAGAAGTTTGAAGAAAGGGAGAACAACGTCGACCCATGAATGACCAAAAGGATCTCTCACCCGAGAAAGAGAGGTGACCTGAGAATCACAACTCGTGCCACACACCTATTACCAATCGCAGGATGTTGCCCATATTTAGGCCTTCGGGTAGCACATACATGTATGAAGCCAATTCAAACACAAAATCCTAGAGTGAAGCCGGTTAGTTACAAGAGAGAATAACTGGGCTGCGAAAGCTTGTAGATGGGTCCTTTGTTACTACAATCTCATTAGAATGGCCTTAACTGACATGGCCTACGAACTCCACTACGCTCAAAGCACTAATAGAGTTGTTGGATTGTATACCCCCAAGCCCAACCTGCAATTGGGCCTTGTGGGTATTATTTGTGTGGAATCCACATGGGAACCAGCCAAGCTCTTTCGTTTCTCGTCCACGTAGACGCTCAATCGAGGCCCATTTCTAATACCCGATTGCCTTGAGGAGTACTGAAAAAGTACTCTCTTAGATTTTGGTAGCTTCCACATAGGGAAGAACAATGTACCCACCTTACTGCCCCTCTCGTCTTATTTTGGCAATTTTCAAGTATTGGGAGGGACATCAACGATGATAACACTAGACAGTTGTGCTACTGCACTCTATGCGTGCCTAGAGGGTCAAACTTTCTGGTGTGCCACTACAAAGGCTCCTCTGGCACCCCCTTCGCTTGAGGTGGTCAGACCACCTTGCAACCAGAGGCTAAGACAAAAATCATACAAAAGTTGCATAAAAGCTCAGATCCAAATAAATAGCGAGATCAAACAATTAACACAATTTGACAAAAAACTGGAATTGAATACAAAGGTAAAACGAGTTAAAAACGCTAGCAGATCGTGTCTAATATGAGGGTACAATATAATCTAATCATATTTATCCCTATATGTCTCCACACCTAGACATATAGAATTAATTCTTGCTAACTAATGAGGTGTACCTCACATGTATCACGCCAAAAATAACTTGAATATCACTACTGTATTTAAATTCTCCTACCATGTGGATTATAGTAAGAACAAATCAAAAATATAGGAAAAAAATGATCTTTTGTCTTCCATAACTCGATCATCACTACTGTGTTTAAATTCTCCTAACATGTGGATTATAGTACAAACAAATCTAAAATATAGAAGTAAAATGATCTTTTGTTTTCCACGAGAAAAAAAAAATAAAAAAATAAAAAGGTCAGGCATACACCATAAAACCAAGTAATAAAATAAAATAAGTCCATATATACATGTATACAAATAGGTTGGGCTATCTTAACTAAGAAAAGGTGAAGGACAAAAAAAGAAAGAGCAGTGCATAGATGTATTAACAAAAGCAATTTTTGTAGGTCACATTTAATCTAGGAAAAAGAGTTGTACCATAAAAGCCAAAGCTTGTAGTCCTGCTGAACGCAAACGTAGAGCTCTTTCATTGTCTCCAACTTCTTGAGCCAAATTACAAAGTTTGGGAATGAGGCCCTCTAAGTTGAACATGTACGTACTATCAATCTACTTATATTTCAGGATGTCAGTATCAATTAACTAATGACAAACTAGATAATTAGAGCATATATGATCTATGGCCTAACTTAGACAAAATTAACTTGGCATATGTATGATCTCAAGCAATATGGGGAGCATTCAACAGATCCCTCTGTAGCATCTATCAATTCAAATCAGGTTGTATTATTTGTCTCTTTTCCCTATTCCGTGGGAGTGGCCAACAGGCTTGAGAGACTTCAGAATGAATTTTTATGGGGTGGTATTGGGAATGAGATTAAATTCTACTTAGTGAATTGGGCAAGGATTTGCACTTTGATAAAATCAAGTGGGTTGGGAGTTAGAAAACTTATTCAATTCAATCGATCCCTTTTGGGGAAGTCGTTGGGGCAATATGCTATGGATAGGGAGGCATTATGGAGATTGGTGATAGAGGCTAAATATGATAGTAAAAGCTGGGGTTGGTATTCTCAGGAGGTAACATGTGACGTCCCACATTGCCTGGGGATGGAGATGTGCTTATATGTATTCTCACACCCTTCTTGACAACGCATTTTAAAGCCGTGATAGTCATAAATCTATCAGTCTGCAATTAAGTGTGCTTATATAAGAGTAATACTAGGATGGGTGACCTCTTGGGAACTCTAATTCGAAGAAGCTAAAAACAGACAATATTATGTCGTTGGGGTGGGGCATTACATAAAAGGAACTTTTGGTGGAAACATATTAAAAGGGGGTGGGATAAGTATTCCAATTTTGTTAGATTTGAAGTGGGGGTTGGGTCCAGGGTTAATTTTTGGCATGATATTTTGAGTGGGGATGATAGTTTGTTGAAGATATATTATCTGGATTTGTTTAATATTGCTCAGAGAAAGGATGTGTGGGTGGCGGATTATTTAGTGGATTGTAATTTTTACTAGATCAGTTCAGGATTGGGAGGTAGATGTGGTAGTGTCTTTCTTTGAAAGGTTGTATTCTTTCCAACTAAGACAACGAGAGGAGGATAGAATAGGATGGAGTCCTTCCAAAAGGCGCAAGTTTGAAGTGAAGTTGTATAATCATGTATTAACTAGCCAAAATGGATCCTCTTTTCCATGAAAGAGTATATGGAGAGTCAAGGCTCCTTTGCAGGTGGCATTTTTTGCGTGGACAGAAGCATTAGGGAAAATATTGATGTTGCGATAATTTGTGAAAGAGGAATGTTGTGGTGGAGTAGTATTGTATGTGTAAGAAGAGTGAGGAGTCCATTGATCGTTTAGTAATTCACTGTGAAGTTGCAAGAGAATTGTGGAGCTCCATTCTTAATTTGTTTGGTGTGGAGTAGGTTATGCCTAGATGAGTAATTGATTTGTAGAGTAGTTGGGGAGAACATGTTGGGTGTGGTACAGTTTTGGAAGTATGGAGGTTGGCTCCATTGTGCTTAATGTGGTGCCTTTAGTGAGAGAGGAATGCTTGGAGATTTGAAGATGTAGAGATTTCGGTGACCCAGTTGCAGAAGTTTGTGATCAACACTTTACATACTTGGACATCTAGCCATCATAGTTTGCTAGTTTCTAGTTTTAAAGATTTTTTTTATGGGTTCTCTTTGCATACTCCTTGTTTACTAGGGTTGTGCCCCATTGTGCTTAATTAATGATAATGAAATTACTTACTAAAAAAAATTACTAAATAGTCATTGATGGGGTGGTTAATTTCATTAGAGGCCAATCGAACAAGTTCCCCATATGCACTAATACCGTGCAGATAGCCATGTTATTAATAGATTCATCATTTATGTCAAAATGACTCAGAACATATCAAAACTTCATCTTTCTATCCGTTATGTACCTGTCTATTTATAAAGTCGACAAGAATACTGCAGCCTGAAATCTGCATTTCGTCTTGCCGAGTTTGTTCTAAAAGAATCCGAACAATCCCTAATAAACTACTAGCAAATAGTGGCCTGCATGCATTGAAAGCATCCGGTGAACATCATCACAAATATTAAAAATTTCATGGGAAAATATGATGGAACCCTCTTGTGCTTTACTCGATTTTGACTTTTAGACCCCAGATTCCAATTTTGCAAATTTAAGACCCAAGTTTACGATCATTTGAAATCCGTACTGTCATCCAAGTTTCTTTCAAATAAATAGCAAAAAATATATGAAAATACAACTATGCTCCTCTCTTTATAAAAAATATAAAAAAATAAAAAAAATAAAAAAAGAAGGTAGGGTCATGACTCAGCCACCATGGCTGGTCATCCAGCTGCCACACCCAATCGTGCCCATGATTGGTTACCTAGCCACCTTTGTGCCTAGGCACGGGGTGAGAGACCAGTCTATCTCTCTTTCTATGTCATAATTTTGGGAAAAGTACACATACCCCCTACCATCCCTTCAAACTACCAAATTGTGTCAATGTTTCTCCTAAACTACCAACAAAATGTCAATATCCCTCTTAAGTACCAAAATACCCTTCATAAAATTTTAATAAAAAAAATTCTTAATTTTTTGTTTTAAAAAAAAAAATGACCCAGGGGTGGCTTAACCACCCCCAACACTTGGTGGTGGTGGCTAGACCACCCCTGAAACTAATGGGGATAGCCAAGCCGCCACCGAGAGTTTTTTGGGGTGGTTTCCAAACCACTCCTTTTTTTTCAAATTTATAGGGATATTTGGTCTTATTAAAAAAATTATGGTCATTTTTGTTTATTTACTGGCCTTAGGAGGGACATTGACATTTTTTTTGGTAGTTTAAAGGGGACATTAACATAATTGGTATTTTAGAGGAAACATTAACAATAGGGTCGTATATGTACTTTTTCCTAATATTTTATAAGAGAAACATAATTGTATTTTCATTTCATTTTTGTTATTTATTTGACGGAAAAAATGGATGAAGGTCTTAGATATAAAATAATCATAAACTCAGGCCTTAAATTTACAAGATTGAAAATTTGGGTCTAAAATTTAAAACCAGGTAAAGCACAAGGGGGTTTTGTCATATTTTCCGTAGTCTCATATTAAAATGGAAAAGTAATATTTCTTAAAGAAACAAGTTAGAAACCAAACAGCAGCTATCAAACAAACAAAATATACAAAAAATGAATTTTCTTACTAGAAGACTTCTTTATACATTTCCCAAGACTAGTTCCCTTTGAAGTCACATGGATAACAACAACATTTCCTGGGACTTCTCCATCTCCCTATCTTTTTTCTTCAGACCGAATCTTATATATCCTTGTTTCCATCATTTTCTCCCTTAAGAAGTTGTCATACTTCTAAGATCAGATGAAGAACCCCATCTGACCAAGGCTGATATGTATCATTTCTATGGAGTCTCCAATAATACTTTCCAAAAATTACGTTAAAAAATGGGGCATTACAAAAATTAGTTACCACAAAGTGGCCCAATCTGTGTCTGGACGTATGTCCAAACATGCTTCTCTAGAAGATTATTATAGAAATAAAATCTTCGCAAATATAACAAGGATCAATGAGTATTATAAAGCAGCATTTGTAGACATGTATAAAACGTCAAGATTCAGCACATTTTCTCTTCGTCCAGTCATAATATAGATCCTCTAAAGCAGATGCAGAAAATATCTTTATCGACTTCATAATGACAAAATACTTAAAAATGAGAAGTTCAAATGTTGAAACGTCAACATGTTATAATCTAGTCCATTGATGACTTCAGTATGATCTTTTTGCATTAGGGCACTAATAACTACCAACTTATAAGGTGTCTGTCACATGTCTGTTAACATATTTATGTAACATCACTTAGACAATTAGAGAAACAATCAGAACATAAAAGCTGCAAAAGTTATGTACTATTTGATTGAGTCATCTCTTATGTAAAACGTCGATGGGAACAATAGGGAGGCATTGGAGCCCAGGAAGAATAGTCTATGTCCCAAAAGTCTGCTACATATTATGGTTTGCCTAGTGTAGAATTTTCTTCATCTAGTGCGTCACATTTCCAAAATCTTCTGCCCCTGCCCCTCAGTTGTTGAAAAGATTGCGTGTAAAATAACACATTTCGTTGAGATCCCAAACAAATTATAGGATTAAAATAGATCAAACTTACATCTGCTCCTTACACGACGATAGCAATTTCCCATAAATGCGCAACACAACTTTCAATGATCCAAAGTTCTCATTCCGCAAATCCTTGTAACATCTCTGCTCTAGCTGATTGGTAATCTGTGGAGACAGAACACTGACCGCCATGAGAATGAAGCTAAAAGATGCCCCTTTTTTCCCAGATAGGTAGGCATTTAAACCAAAACTACAACTTGACAGGCCTGGTGGAAATTTCAAAAGTTCATTTTCTCCGGCAATCTTCTTCAATTTTGAGGCAGACATATTTTCCATTATAGCTTATCAATTACTTCAAACAATTGCTGTAAAAAAAAATTGTAAATATTCTGGCATGATATCATAACTCTTCTTATAACAAGTTCGGCCACAAATGGAAAAGAAAGCAAAATGTAAATTCTTGATTAAAAACTAATCCACTAATTGAAAAACAATATAAAAGTGTAACTAATGATAGCACCAGCATATAGCAAGCCTAACTGAATCTTTGTAAAAATGTATGGGTTGATGAAGATGAGATTAAACAGTTTCTTTTCATCAAAACTAATGAAAGAGAATATCAAAAACTAAAAATATACAATTGAAAGCTATAATATTGCCCAAATTTCTTTAGGGGTGGATGTTGCCTTCAACAGTTTCACTTTTCTAATTTTCTAGAATTTCTGGATTTGCGTTCTTCTTCTTCACCCCAATTGGGCATCTCTATACTCCATGTTTACTTGAATTCCATCCCTTTCCACTTTCTAATAAGATTGAATTACATATAAAAAAGAAAAGAAAAAAATTGAACAACATGCAAAATTAAAGCTTCTCAAAAGAAGAAAAAAAGGAAGAAGAGAAGAAAGTCTACCTTGGGGATTCGCAACGGGTTCTTTGAAGCATATTCACAAAGTTTCCCAATTTTCCTCTCGTTTGGTTCAGCATCCTGCCATGTATAATTAGAGAACAATAAGCATATCCTGAGGCTCTTTTTTTCTTTCTTTAGCTTTTCTTGAAATTCCACGCGTTTTGAAATTACACCCCCACCCCCACCCGAAGTTCAAAAAACTCTCAATTAAGGGTATCAAACTTTTAATTTCTTTCAATTACCCCCTTCTGTTAGGATTTTCTATTAAATCTGGTCAAAATATCCTTTTTTTTTTTTAATTATAAAAAATCCTAAAGATTCATGAGTTTAAATTTTTTATAAAAATATATATTACAATATTTTTTATTTTTTAATAAAAGAAAAAAACTGAGGTATTTTGAGAATTTTGACAAGATTTAACAAAATGGAGTAATAAAAGAAATTGAAAGTTTGATACCCTTAATTTGGAGTTTTTAAACTTTGGAGTAGTGTCAAAACAAGTGAAAGTTCAGGGGGGCTTTTGTAATGTTTCTCCTAATAATAGTATAAGAACTCAGCAATAGCAACAGTAATTAATGTTACAATGGCTTCCACACTTTCATGGATGGGGAACAGGCATCACTGACATATATGATAAATCATAGCAAAATAAACAATAAAACTTAATTTTAAAGTACAGATCTAACTTATCATTACTGAAATAATTGCACCAGGGGGGCTTTTGTTCAGGGGGGCTTTTGTAATGTTTCTCCTAACAATTGCACAAGTGAAAGTTCAGGGGGGCTTTTGTAATGTTTCTCCTAATAATAGTATAAGAACTCAGCAATAGCAACAGTAATTAATGTTACAATGGCTTCCACACTTTCATGGATGGGGAACAGGCATCACTGACATATATGATAAATCATAGCAAAATAAACAATAAAACTTAATTTTAAAGTACAGATCTAACTTATCATTACTGAAATAATTGCACCAGCACTAAATACAACCTTAGATTTGCTAAGTCAACCCTTCTTCCAAGCAAGCAAAAAGATCTTACTTGATGAGAATAGTTGAATACATAAAGAGTCATTGAATAGCTACGCAAACTCAAAAGTTTATCATATGAGCAAATATCAATGACAAGCATAGAAAGGATATGAATTGAAGGAAATGGTACTAAATTAGCGGAAAATTCACCTTTAATATATCAGAGAGCAACTTCTTGTACCGTTTCACGGGCTGTCTTGACCTTGCTCGCATCGAAGGACAGAAGAAACAGAGGTTACCGCAGGCAGGCACAACCCGCCTCGACATAACCCCCATTTTCTGAGGAAACACAAACCCCTGGCTCCGAAAGTCAATATCAAAATTCAGATTAACCATTTCTCATAACTCACAGACCCACCTGATCAAAACAACTTAAATGCTCAAAACTATCCTAGAATTCTGTTCTTTTGGTGCTTTACAGAATTGGGTACCGGAAAAGTTCAAAAACCCAACTTGAATTTGGCAGATTCCAACAGTGCAAATGTGTACCAAAGTTTTCAAGAATCAAAAACAGTAAAGTCCCAAGAACCCAGATTAAATTAGCAGATTTTACAGTATATGAACTCTACAGAAATGAGACAAAAATTAAATTCACCGAATTGAATCAAAACTTTCAAATTCAAAGACATACCCACAAATTCAAGTTATGGAAATTCAACTTTCAGGCACAACCAAGGCCCGAGACCGCGATCTGGGCTTGCCTGAAAGCCATAAATGATACAAAAAGCGGTTCAAAAGATTACTAGAACAATTCTATAAAAACTCTTAAGAATTATATTGCATAGATAAATAAACAAACAAATTCTCAGACATTTAATTGAATTTGATTAAGTGAATTTACCTCAGGAAATTGCCAATAGGGGGAGAGGCTTGGAATATCCCCTCGGCGTTTTTCCTCTTGCTCTCTCTCTCTCTCTCTCTACATCAATAGGAGAAATTTTCCATTGAATTTCGATTTGTAAGATAAAAACTTCATGCTAAAGTCACGGGAATGTGTAATAATACGGGTGACAGCACTGACAGGCCCTCTAGTGAATTTTGTCGCTGTCTTGCAGACCCGTCATCATGGTCACTTTGGGTCCACAGATGATCCAACCATTTTATTTAAGTGCACGGTGGAGATTAGGGCTGTGATTAATGGTTCGGAAAGGTGGCTGTGAGTTTACTGTGCCCCAACCAGAATATGACAACTAGATGTCCAGTTGTTGGGGCAGCACCTGTTAGTGCCAAAAGCCCCCCAACGGTCCCGAGATTTAAGGGCGAGTGCTTTTCTGATTGCTTGACAGATATGTCCCTCAACTATTCACCTTTTGACTTTCTTTTTCCATTTTTTAACAAAGGCAAGGGGGAAGCCAACTTTTGTCTTCTTTAGCCACATCTAATTATTCTCCTTTTTCATGGTTTTGTCTTCAAGACAAGGCGGCTTACGAGATAACACTCAAAACTCGACTATCATAAATTTGATTCCACCTCACTTCTTTGATAAATGAGTGGATCATCAACATAAAAATATGTATGATATAATGATGAGTTTATTAGTGTATTCGCACTTTTAGTATTGAGTTTGCTAAGTGTATTCTCCACTTAATGCTGGGTTTGCTAGTCGTATTCCTTCTTCAAATATTGGGTCATTAATTGTATTACCCTTGCTCAAAGGGCTGAGCGTCGGTCGGTAATGTCTGTTTCGGTAGAAAATTTTTATTTTCACCTTTCGAATCGACAATGTCGGTAAAGTCAATTATTTCACCGACTTATTCCGCAAAATTTTATTTTATTTCGCATTTCGAACCGAATTGCGGTCGGTAAAGTCGGTGTCGGTCAGAAGTCGGTAAAGTCAGTTTTGGTAATGTCGGTATGTGGAAATGTGGCAAATTTGTTGGTAAAGTCGGTCGGTAAAGTCGGTTCAATTAAAAAACTTCTTCCGCCTACCGAACCGAAAAATTCGGAAAAAAAAAAAAAATCATACCGCCTATTGTCCGACATCTAGTCGGTAACGGTCCGTGTCGGTCAAAATCGGTCGGAAGTCGGTTAGTCGGTAATTTGCTCAGCCCTACTTGCTCCACATTGGGTTGTCACAAAACTTTTTTTTTTTTTTTGACATGTTCGTACAAGAGAAGGGAGGGGGATTCGAACTAGTGACCTCCATTTCAATAAGTGTGGCCCCAGCCAATTGAACTACCTCTTGGAGACGACAAAACATTTTCTACGTAACTTTAATCCTCGTAAATCTTATCAGTACGTTTTGTTTTTCAAAGAGTTTGTTAGTGTATTCTCACTTTTAGTACTGAGTTTGCTAAGTACTAGGCCATTGATTGTGCTACCCTTGCTCAACATTAATGGGTCATGACAAAACATTTTCCACGTAATTTTAATCCTAGTAAATCTTATTCGTACGTTTTGTTTCTCAAAAAATGTTATTCTTCAAGACCGATCTTTCTATTTTTCAAAAACATTTTCATTTAGTTATTTCTTTTTTCTTTTTTTGTAAAATGTGTAGAACACAATGAAACATTCTGTAGTATAAATTAACATGTATAAATAACATGATCTGTAGTCACGAGTAAAATATGCAGGTATATCATGGCATGTAAAAAGCACATTTCAATATTTGTTAGAAGTGTTTTACTTACAACTTGCTATCCCCTTTCATCGTCACTTTATCAATTCATAGTTTGTAACCGTCTACATTATATTATGACTATTTGTATTATTATAGGACTTTACTAGATATCCAATAGCCATCTTTCCCTAGAAAAGTCATTTTCACTCAAAATCTAAGCAGCTCATTTGAACCTAACCCTAACAGCCCTATCAAAGCTCTTTGGTCCTTAGTTTATACTCACCTTGTTTGGACGAGGTCCGAATGGAACTCCAACCGAGCTCGTTGACTCTCCTCATTCGGACGTGGTCCAAACAGAACACCAATCAAACTCCTTGTGTACTAGCTAGTTTACACCAACACCTTGCTCAGACAAGATCCTAACAACTACACAATTTGAGATCTTCGGTTAGTGATCTACATCTTTACCTCGTCCAGTCATTATCCGAATGGGACACCGACCAAAGCCTTCGGGTCTTGGTCTCATCCAGACGAACATTTCAAGTCGTTCAAACAAATTCTCGTAGAAACCTTATTTTGCTTCGAATTTCCTCTTCCATTCAATTTATAATGGTTATCTTAATGCTTCTTTTATACTACACAACCTTCATAAGTTAAACATGCACTCCTATCACTTCCATTTTTATGTAAAGATCCACCATTTTTTACAAAAACTTTAGCTTCCTCATTTTTAACCACAACAACCTTCCCAATGACACAACTTCATCAAAGCATTGTTATAACTATACTAAATAATTAATCACCGCCAATAGCCACAATCTAACCTACACAGATCCATAAAAATTACTCATAACAATAATCATTATTGTTAAGTTTTAAATTGGCCGTATTCAGTGTAAATGGTCTTGAGTTGTTTTTTGATTTTTAAAACATGTTGTTAAGTTTGCAAGTCTATTTGTGCGAAACAAGTTTCCCGTTGGATGGGTGTCAAAACAAGCTTGTAATGGGACTCAATGAATTTCTCTCGGCCCTATGCGTTGGATAGCACGTCAAAATAGGTCTATGACAGGACTTATAGAATTACTCTTGGCCTGCGCGTTGGATGGCAGGTCAGAAAAGGCATGTGACAGGACCTAGGGAAAAGCTCTTGGCCTATGTGTGGGATGGCACGTCAGAACATGGACATGAGGGGATTACAAAGAGTTTACTTTTCACTTCATGACGTGACTCATTTCTTGTTAAAACGTGATAAATTCTATATCTCATATATACATCTTTTGTTCATTACGTCTTAACGCAAAATGAATCCCATTAAGACGTGATGAATAAAATTTCTCAATTATAAGTTCTATTTCATGTCATTGTTCACAGCAGATTTTTTGGGAGATTTTCTCTAGAGTCTCAAGGTGTTTTTCTTTGAGTAAATAGTTCTCTGACATTGGAATCCAAGGGAGGAAGTGGTGAAAGTTTGGTGCTATCCCTCTCTTGATGTGTTGATCGTTAAATCATCTACAACCATTCATTCTACATCCTTGAAGAAGCCTACCGGATGGTCGGTGATGAGATTCACTCTACGAAGATGGTCAGCTAGGAGGCGGGCAAGGGAGCTTGTTGTCTTATAGAATATAGAGACTTGCAAGAGTTTGCGCGTATTTTTTAATGTTTGTAATCTGGTTCTTCGTATAGTGATTTTCCTAGTTTGGCTGCTCCGGAGTAGTTTTTACTTTTGATTCATTCAAGAGGTTTTTCACTTCATAAACAAGTTCTTGTGTTATGGTTGTGATAATTTAATTTCCGTTGTGTATGTTTTAATCGTTATTGCGTTATCGTTTGATTTAGTTGTTGTTGGGGGTAGAATACGATACTCATGTTATATCAACTACAAGTTCCATAAGCCAAAATGAGATGGGACGAAATTTAGAGATCATACCTTTTGTAGTTCCTCATTCCCCACACTAGAATCTCTTATTCCCACTCTAAAAACCAAGCTTCTACTCACAAAACTCGGTCTTTCAGCCTTTGGATGAACAAAGGAAATGAAGATGTGAGTTTTACTTCAACGATCTAGTCCTTCAAATAGACAAATATTTGGGTACTGTTCGCACTCATCCACTTAAGTTATTTCACATGTTTCGACGAGCTCGAGTTAGATCCATTAAATTTCCATCTCCTCAACCACATCATTCCATCGCTTTTGCAACACATGGAAATACTTGCTCGTTTGGACGAAGATCTCTATTCATTTAGATGAGCCTCTGACAAGTTGTATTAAAACGCCCATCTCATCCATTAAATCTGCACATGAATTAATCTGAGTCGATGTTGTCCTCGCCTAGATGAAACATCTCCCCATTTGAATACAGTTTAAGAACTCCGTGTTCTACAAGCTTCCCGTCAGGCGTTTTGCCCCATAATTTCCTAAATTTGACTTGTAATTGACCTGACACCCTGATAGGGAATCTACCCGTGTGATCACTAGGAATCCTAATTCAAAGTACCGAGGGTAATCCTATCGGAGGAAGAATAAGGGATAAGGGTTATCTCATTTATCTAGGAGTTGTTATCTGATCTAGGTTATCTTATTATCTTATCTTGTTATCTTATATGTTAGTCAGTATCATTTAAGTTATTAGGAGATATCTCTTGTGGAGATAAAATTAGTTATCGTTATTTTAAAAAGTAGTTATCATTAGTAGGAGTTGGCTATTTATTGGAATGTAGTAGGGAAGAGAGATTCATTGAAGTATTTTATAAAACAAGTATGTATAATTGGTTTCTCCTACCTCAAGTGGAGAATTATCAATAACATTTCCCATTCTATTTCAATTATCATCCACAATCCATCAATCCAACATCCTGAACCTATCAATTGGTATCAGAGCAATGACGACCCAGAAGGAATGCATTGAGAAACTAGAGGTAAATGTCCAGGAGATCAAGACCTCCGTGCAGAACCTTGCACGTACAATGAAGGACAACATCAGCCAGTTGTTGAAGGAGGCATTGGAGTCCATGTCCAAGTCCCATGGTGACTCTTTACGTCAACCTGAAAAGGAAAGCAAGGAGTCCAACAATACTGGCAGACATAATCACCACCATGACAATCGCGAGGATGGTCATTATACCAAACCAATGAAGATGGATTTTCCTAGGTTCTCGGGGGACGATCCCATCGTGTGGCTTCATCGGGCTACTCAATTCTTTGAGTGTCAAAACACCGAGGACGACAAGAAGGTCACGCTTGCTGTCTTTTACCTGGAATGGGAGGCAAATCAGTGGTGGCAATGGTTGAAAAAGGGTTATCACGTCGACAATGTAGTTGTTACCTGGATCATCTTTGAGAAGGAGTTGTTGGCTCGGTTTGGCCCAACAGAATTTGAAGATTATGATGAATCCCTTTCACGCGTGCAACAACGAGGCACCTTGAGGGATTATTTGGAGGAGTTTGAGAGACTCGCCAATCGGGTGGTTGGATGGCCGCAGAAGGCCATAATTGGCACCTTTTTGGGAGGTTTAAGGGCGGACATTTCCACAGATGTAAGGAAGTTCAAACCTCGGACATTGCGAGAGGCCGTGGAATTTGCGCGCATGAGGGAGGATGAGCTGCAACGCACAAAAACGACTCCACCGGCAACCGATCCACCGAAATCCACCCTGCAACCCAATGGTTCCCCAACCCAAGTGAAGAAGCTCTCATGGGAGGAAATGCAATGAAGGCGAGAACAAGGGCTATGTTTCAACTGCAATAAACGATTCACCCCGGGCCATCGATGTGCTGCAAAACAATTGCTCATTTTTGGGGCCGAGTCAATGGCTGGAGAAGAACTCGAAGATGCCACTTGGGCAGATGTTGATTGCCTCCGGTAGCAGTTTCCGAACCACGACCTTGAGGACAAGGATCGTGTACAAGGAGGAGAAATTGATAGGGAATCTACCTGTGTGATCACTAGGAATCCTAATTCAAAGTACCGAGGGTAATCCTATCGGAGGAAGAATAAGGGATAAGGGTTATCTCATTTATCTAGGAGTTGTTATCTTATATAGGTTATCTTATTATCTTATCTTGTTATCTTATCTGTTAGTTAGTATCATTTAAGTTATTAGGAGATATCTCTTGTGGAGATAAGATTAGTTATCGTTATTTTAAATAGTAGTTATCATTAGTAGGAGTTGGCTATTTATTGGAATGTAGTAGGGAAGAGAGATTCATTGAAGTATTTTATCAAACACGTATGTGTAATCAGTGTCTCCTACCTCAAGTGGAGAATTATCAATAACATTTTCCATTCCATTTCAATTATCATCCACAATTCATCGATCCAACATCCTGAACTTATGAGTTGGTATCAGAGCAATGACGACCCAGAAGGAACGCATTGAGAAACTGGAGGTAAATGTCCAGGAGATCAAGACCTCCGTGCAGAACCTTGAACGTACAATGAAGGACAGCATCAGCCAGTCGTTGAAGGAGGCATTGGAGTCCATGTCCAAGTCCATGTTTACTCTTTACATCAACCTGAGAAGGAAACCAAGGAGTCCAACAATACTGGCAGACATAATCACCACCATGACAATCGCGAGGATGGTCATTATACCAAACCAATGAAGATGGATTTTCCTAGGTTCTCGGGGGACGATCCCATCGTGTGGCTTCATCGGGCTACTCAATTCTTTGAGTGTCAAAACACCGAGGACGACAAGAAGGTCACGCTTGCTGCCTTTTACCTGGAATGGGAGGCAAATCAGTGGTGGCAATGGTTGAAAAAGGGTTATCACGTCGACAATGTAGTTGTTACCTGGATCATCTTTGAGAAGGAGTTGTTGGCTCGGTTTGGCCCAACAGAATTTGAAGATTATGATGAATCCCTTTCACGCGTGCAACAACGAGGCACCTTGAGGGATTATTTGGAGGAGTTTGAGAGACTCGCCAATCGGGTGGTTGGATGGCCGCAGAAGGCCATAATTGGCACCTTTTTGGGAGGTTTAAGGGCGGACATTTCCACAGATGTAAGGAAGTTCAAACCTCGGACATTGCGAGAGGCCGTGGAATTTGCGCGCATGAGGGAGGATGAGCTGCAACGCACAAAAACGACTCCACCGGCAACCGATCCACCGAAATCCACCCTGCAACCCAATGGTTCCCCAACCCAAGTGAAGAAGCTCTCATGGGAGGAAATGCAATGAAGGCGAGAACAAGGGCTATGTTTCAACTGCAATGAACGATTCACCCCGGGCCATCGATGTGCTGCAAAACAATTGCTCATTTTTGGGGCCGAGTCAATGGCTGGAGAAGAACTCGAAGATGCCACTTGGGCAGATGTTGATTGCCTCCGGTAGCAGTTTCCGAACCACGACCTTGAGGACAAGGATCGTGTACAAGGAGGGGAAATTGATAGGGAATCTACCTGTGTGATCACTAGGAATCCTAATTCAAAGTACCGAGGGTAATCCTATCGGAGGAAGAATAAGGGATAAGGGTTATCTCATTTATCTAGGAGTTGTTATCTTATATAGGTTATCTTATTATCTTATCTTGTTATCTTATCTGTTAGTTAGTATCATTTAAGTTATTAGGAGATATCTCTTGTGGAGATAAGATTAGTTATCGTTATTTTAAATAGTAGTTATCATTAGTAGGAGTTGGCTATTTATTGGAATGTAGTAGGGAAGAGAGATTCATTGAAGTATTTTATCAAACACGTATGTGTAATCAGTGTCTCCTACCTCAAGTGGAGAATTATCAATAACATTTTCCATTCCATTTCAATTATCATCCACAATTCATCGATCCAACATCCTGAACTTATGAGTTGGTATCAGAGCAATGACGACCCAGAAGGAACGCATTGAGAAACTGGAGGTAAATGTCCAGGAGATCAAGACCTCCGTGCAGAACCTTGAACGTACAATGAAGGACAACATCAGCCAGTCGTTGAAGGAGGCATTGGAGTCCATGTCCAAGTCCATGTTTACTCTTTACATCAACCTGAGAAGGAAACCAAGGAGTCCAACAATACTGGCAGACATAATCACCACCATGACAATCGCGAGGATGGTCATTATACCAAACCTATGAAGATGGATTTTCCTAGGTTCTTGGGGGACGATCCCATCGTGTGGCTTGATCGGGCTACTCAATTCTTTGAGTATCAAAACACCGAGGACGATAAGAAGGTCACGCTTGCTGCCTTTTACCTGGAATGGGAGGCAAATCAGTAGTGGCAATGGTTGAAAAAGGGTTACCACGTCGACAATGTAGTTGTTACCTGGATCATCTTTGAGAAGGAGTTGTTGGCTCGGTTTGGCCCAACAGAATTTGAAGATTATGATGAATCCCTTTCACGCGTGCAACAACGAGGCACCTTGAGGGATTATTTGGAGGAGTTTGAGAGACTCGCCAATCGGGTGGTTGGATGGCCGCAGAAGGCCTTGATCGGCACCTTTTTGGGAGGTTTAAGGGCGAACATTTCCACGGATGTGAGGAAGTTCAAACCTCGGACATTGCGAGAGGCTGTGGAATTTGCGCGCATGAGGGAGGATGAGCTGCAACGCACAAAAACGACTCCACCGGCAACCGATCCACCGAAATCCACCCTGCAACCCAATGGTTCCCCAACCCAAG
This sequence comes from Corylus avellana, assembly GCF_965113065.1. NCBI lineage: Eukaryota > Viridiplantae > Streptophyta > Magnoliopsida > Fagales > Betulaceae > Corylus > Corylus avellana. The sequence continues at coordinate 30,441,451 of NC_142491.1, forward strand.
TGAAGAAGCTCTCATGGGAGGAAATGCAATGAAGGCGAGAACAAGGGCTATGTTTCAACTGCAATGAACGATTCACCCCGGGCCATCGATGTGCTGCAAAACAATTGCTCATTTTTGGGGCCGAGTCAATGGCTGGAGAAGAACTCGAAGATGCCACTTGGGCAGATGTTGATTGCCTCCGGTAGCAGTTTCCGAACCACGACCTTGAGGACAAGGATCGTGTACAAGGAGGGGAAATTGATAGGGAATCTACCTGTGTGATCACTAGGAATCCTAATTCAAAGTACCGAGGGTAATCCTATCGGAGGAAGAATAAGGGATAAGGGTTATCTCATTTATCTAGGAGTTGTTATCTTATATAGGTTATCTTATTATCTTATCTTGTTATCTTATCTGTTAGTTAGTATCATTTAAGTTATTAGGAGATATCTCTTGTGGAGATAAGATTAGTTATCGTTATTTTAAATAGTAGTTATCATTAGTAGGAGTTGGTTATTTATTGGAATGTAGTAGGGAAGAGAGATTCATTGAAGTATTTTATCAAACACGTATGTGTAATCAGTGTCTCCTACCTCAAGTGGAGAATTATCAATAACATTTTCCATTCCATTTCAATTATCATCCACAATTCATCGATCCAACATCCTGAACTTATGAGTTGGTATCAGAGCAATGACGACCCAGAAGGAACGCATTGAGAAACTGGAGGTAAATGTCCAGGAGATCAAGACCTCCGTGCAGAACCTTGAACGTACAATGAAGGACAACATCAGCCAGTCGTTGAAGGAGGCATTGGAGTCCATGTCCAAGTCCATGTTTACTCTTTACATCAACCTGAGAAGGAAACCAAGGAGTCCAACAATACTGGCAGACATAATCACCACCATGACAATCGCGAGGATGGTCATTATACCAAACCTATGAAGATGGATTTTCCTAGGTTCTTGGGGGACGATCCCATCGTGTGGCTTGATCGGGCTACTCAATTCTTTGAGTATCAAAACACCGAGGACGATAAGAAGGTCACGCTTGCTGCCTTTTACCTGGAATGGGAGGCAAATCAGTAGTGGCAATGGTTGAAAAAGGGTTACCACGTCGACAATGTAGTTGTTACCTGGATCATCTTTGAGAAGGAGTTGTTGGCTCGGTTTGGCCCAACAGAATTTGAAGATTATGATGAATCCCTTTCACGCGTGCAACAACGAGGCACCTTGAGGGATTATTTGGAGGAGTTTGAGAGACTCGCCAATCGGGTGGTTGGATGGCCGCAGAAGGCCTTGATCGGCACCTTTTTGGGAGGTTTAAGGGCGAACATTTCCACGGATGTGAGGAAGTTCAAACCTCGGACATTGCGAGAGGCCGTGGAATTTGCGCGCATGAGGGAGGATGAGCTGCAACGCACAAAAACGACTCCACCGGCAACCAATCCACCGAAATCCACCCTGCAACCCAATGGTTCCCCAACCCAAGTGAAGAAGCTCTCATGGGAGGAAATGCAATGAAGGCGAGAACAAGGGCTATGTTTCAACTGCAATGAACGATTCACCCCTGGCCATCGATGTGCTGCAAAACAATTGCTCATTTTTGGGGTCGAGTCAATGGCTGTAGAAGAACTCGAAGATGCCACTCGGGCAGATGTTGATTGCCTCCGGCAACAGTTTCCGAACCACGACCTTGAGGACAAGGATCGTGTCCAAGGAGGGGAAATTGATAGGGAATCTACCCGTGCGATCACTAGGAATCCTACTTCAAAGTACCGAGGGTAATCCTGTCGGAGGAAGAATAAGGGATAAGGGTTATCTCATTTATCTAGTAGTTTTTATCTTATCTAGGTTATCATATTATCTTATCTTGTTATCTTATCTGTTAGTCAATATCATTTAAGTTATTAGGAGATATCTCTTGTGGAGATATGATTAGTTATCGTTATTTTAAATAGTAGTTATCATTAGTAGGAGTTGGCTATTTATTGGAATGTAGTAGGGAAGAGAGAGTCATTGAGGTATTTTATCAAACACGTATGTGTAATCGGTGTCTCCTACCTCAAGTGAAGAATTATCAATAACATTTCCCATTCCATTTCAATTATCATCCACAATGCATCAATCCAACATCCCGAACCTATCAGTTGGCATCAGAGCAATGACGACCCAGAAGGGACGCATTGAGAAACTAGAGGTAAATGTCCAGGAGATCAAGGCCTCCGTGCAGAACCTTGAACGTACAATGAAGGACAGCATCAGCCAGTTGTTGAAGGAGGCATTGGAGTCCATGTCCAAGTCCCATGGTGACTATTTACGTCAACCTGAGAAGGAAACCAAGGAGTCCAACAATACTGGCAGACATAATCACCACCATGACAATCGCGAGGATGGTCATTATACCAAACCTATGAAGATGGATTTTCCTAGGTTCTCGGGGGACGATCCCATCGTGTGGCTTGATCGGGCTATTTAATTCTTTGAGTATCAAAACACCGAGGACGACAAGAAGGTCACACTTGCTGCCTTTTACCTGGAATGGGAGGCAAATCAGTGGTGGCAATGGTTGAAAAAGGGTTACCACGTCGACAATGTAGTTGTTACCTGGATCATCTTTGAGAAGGAGTTGTTGGCTCGGTTTGGCCCAACAGAATTTGAAGATTATGATGAATCCCTTTCACGCGTGCAACAACGGGTCACCTTGAGGGATTATTTGGAGGAGTTTGAGAGATTCGCGAATCGGGTGGTTGGATGGCCGCAGAAGGCCTTGATCGGCACCTTTTTGGGAGGTTTAAGGGCGAACATTTCCACGGATGTGAGGAAGTTCAAACCTCGGACATTGCGAGAGGCCGTGGAATTTGCACGCATAAGGGAGGATGAGCTGCAACGCACAAAAATGACTCCACCGCCAATTGATCCACTGAAATCCACCCTGCAACCCAATGGTTCCCCAACCCAAGTGAAGAAGCTCTTATGGGAGGAAATGCAATGAAGGCGAGAACAAGGGCTATGTTTCAACTGCAATGAACGATTCACCCCGGGCCATCGATGTGCTGCAAAACAATTGCTCATTTTTGGGGCCGAGTCAATGGCTGGAGAAGAACTCGAAGATGCCACTTGGGCAGATGTTGATTGCCTCCGGTAGCAGTTTCCGAACCACGACCTTGAGGACAAGGATCGTGTACAAGGAGGGGAAATTGATAGGGAATCTACCTGTGTGATCACTAGGAATCCTAATTCAAAGTACCGAGGGTAATCCTATCGGAGGAAGAATAAGGGATAAGGGTTATCTCATTTATCTAGGAGTTGTTATCTTATATAGGTTATCTTATTATCTTATCTTGTTATCTTATCTGTTAGTTAGTATCATTTAAGTTATTAGGAGATATCTCTTGTGGAGATAAGATTAGTTATCGTTATTTTAAATAGTAGTTATCATTAGTAGGAGTTGGCTATTTATTGGAATGTAGTAGGGAAGAGAGATTCATTGAAGTATTTTATCAAACACGTATGTGTAATCAGTGTCTCCTACCTCAAGTGGAGAATTATCAATAACATTTTCCATTTCATTTCAATTATCATCCACAATTCATCAATCCAACATCCTGAACTTATGAGTTGGTATCAGAGCAATGACGACCCAGAAGGAACGCATTGAGAAACTGGAGGTAAATGTCCAGGAGATCAAGACCTCCGTGCAGAACCTTGAACGTACAATGAAGGACAGCATCAGCCAGTCGTTGAAGGAGGCATTGGAGTCCATGTCCAAGTCCATGTTTACTCTTTACATCAACCTGAGAAGGAAACCAAGGAGTCCAACAATACTGGCAGACATAATCACCACCATGACAATCGCGAGGATGGTCATTATACCAAACCTATGAAGATGGATTTTCCTAGGTTCTTGGGGGACGATCCCATCGTGTGGCTTGATCGGGCTACTCAATTCTTTGAGTATCAAAACACGGAGGACGACAAGAAGGTCACGCTTGCTGCCTTTTACCTGGAAGGGGAGGCAAATCAGTGGTGGCAATGGTTGAAAAAGGGTTACCACGTCGACAATGCAGTTGTTACCTGGATCATCTTTGAGAAGGAGTTGTTGGCTCGGTTTAGCCCAACAGAATTTGAAGATTATGATGAATCCCTTTCACGCGTGCAACAACGGGGCACCTTGAGGGATTATTTGGAGGAGTTTGAGAGACTCGCCAACCGGGTGGTTGGATGGCCGCAGAAGGCCTTGATCGGCACCTTTTTGGGAGGTTTAAGGGCGGACATTTCCATGGATGTGAGGAAGTTCAAACCTCGGACATTGAGAGAGGCCGTGAAATTTGCGCGTATGAGAGAGGATGAGCTGCAACGCACAAAAACGACTCCACCGCCAACCGATCCACTGAAATCCACCCTGCAACCCAATGGTTCTCCAACCCAAGTGAAGAAGCTCTCATGGGAGGAAATGCAATGAAAGCGAGAACAAGGGCTATGTTTCAACTGCAATGAACGATTCACCCCAGGCCATCGATGTGCTGCAAAACAATTGCTCATTTTTAGGGCCTAGTCAATGGCTGGAGAAGAACTCGAAGATGCCACTTGGGCAAATGTTGATTGCCTCCGGCAGCAGTTTCCGAACCACGACCTTGAGGACAAGGATCATGTCCAAGGAGGGGAAATTGATAGGGGATCTACCCGTGTGATCACTAGGAATCCTAATTCAAAGTACCGAGGGTAATCCTATCGGAGGAAGAATAAGGGATAAGAGTTATCTCATTTATCTAGGAGTTGTTATCTTATCTAGGTTATCTTATTATCTTATCTTGTTATCTTATCTGTTAGTCAGTATCATTTAAGTTATTAGGAGATATCTCTTGTGGAGATATAATTAGTTATCGTTATTTTAAATAGTAGTTATCATTAGTAGGAGTTGGCTATTTATTGGAAGGTAGTAGGGAAGAGAGATTCATTGAAGTATTTTATCAAACACGTATGTGTAATCGGTGTCTCCTACCTCAAGTGGAGAATTATCAATAATATTTCCCATTCCATTTCAATTATCATCCACAATCCATCAATCCAACATCCCAACCCTATCAATTGGTACTTATCACACCCTCGGGCCCAACCATACTATTTATTGCTTGTGAAACATGTTTCTGTTTTATTTTTCTTTAAGTCTTTTAAGTTGGGTTATCTTTTTCATGGAGTTACGACCTTTAACCAATTGTATAGCCTCTAACTGCTAAGTCTTCTGCTTGATCAACAAATCCAATCGCCCAATAGTTACCTTACTCCATCTTGTAAGCACATGTTAACACCTCTAACTTTGTTTGAATGACAATCAACTTATTTTCCCCGTTCATCTCTTTCCTCCAAACTCTCTTATCACCTCTTGTCATCAGTCATAGGTTGTCTAACTAGCTTCAAATTTGAAATACATCATTCTTCAATGGTCCAACCCCATTCCTCTATTATAAGATACAAATATTAGTTTGTGATCATAATTTCTAGTTGCCATCACCACAACCTTGATTGCACCAAAGTTCACACACCATTCCTTGTTTGTTACTACTTTTCCTAGTTTATATATATTTTCATTCACCCATATTAAAGTTTAAATTACAATAATATCTTGACAGGGTCTCGATTGGGTGTTGGTGAGTCCCGATGGGGTCACAGCGAGTTTTGACTGGGTCCTAGCAAGGTCCCAACCAAGTCTCGGTGGGGTCTCAACCGAGTCAAGACGAGTGTCAGTGAGTCCCGACCGTGTTGTGGCGAGTCCCGAATGGATCCCAATGAGTCCTAATGGTGGCCTGGTAAAGTCCCGACGAGGTCCCAATGACGTCCTAGCTGGGTCCATCAATTTGAGAATGAGAAGCTCAAATTCAAAAAATGGAAACCATTTTAAGGAAATTAAAGGAGTTTTTTCATCCAAACCAAAAATATTTTCTGTTGCACCAAAACCAAAAATATACGGAAAACATTTTTTAGAAATAATTTTACGTCGAAACAAATGGAGCCTAAATAATATTTAGGACAAAAGGATTCTCCATTTGTTAAAATTTTGTTTTTTTGTCTTTTGTTTACTTTTCTTAAAAAAATATTTTTTTTAAAAAAAACAACTAAAATAGAAAACACTTATAAAAAAACACAAAAATAATTTTTACATTTATTTCACATTAAAATAATTTTTCAAACTAAAAAATAAAAACATATTCTAAAATAACTTAACAAAGAGGCTAATAGATGTGGCATTGGAAAAGGCACAACCCCACACAGAACTCAAAGTAGGAGTGACTGCTCAAAGTAGTGAAAGTACCAGTTGTTCTGGGTTTGTCATTATAAAAGAATGAAATCAAAGGCAATAGCATATACTCACTGCCTTTAAGTAATGCTTACCACCTTATCCTGATCTTATTTATTTATTTATTTTTTCCCCTTTCCTTAACTTTATTTATTGAAGAAATGATAAACAATATAGTTGGTTAATCCACTCGCCAAGACCAAGAGTTTATTTAAAAAAAAAAAATCTGTCCAGCAAAAGCATTATGGATTTTTAGAGTATCTTTTCTTTAAAAGTTCGTAATATTTTGGCAAACTAACAGAGAGAAATGCCGGACAATGAATATTTTAGCAAATTAATTATTTTCCTCCAAACAAAAAGTTCTTTTTTTTTTTTTTTAAATAATTTTGTCGCCCTTATAAAAATTTCTGGTCCCATCCTTCGGTGGGACTAGCTATCACATATACCTTGATAAGATAGATTTTCATTTAAAAAATAAAAAATAAAAAAAAAAAGAAAAAGAAAAAGAAAAAGAAAAGAACTTTATAAACAGGGACCAATCTCATGATGGCATTTATAAGCCAACCATTCCCACGGCAGGCGGCTTTTTCTTAGAACCTCTCCCGATGGCTTGTAGTTCACGGTACCACTTGAGTTTTTGTTGTTATAGTATAATGTGGCAGTTAAAGATAGGGACAGGTGGCGTCTTTGGGTTGGTAGATTATGCCTTCAATGATTTACACCAGCTCCTTTCTTTGGAATTCACTCTTTTTTACCGGAAGGAGATCCCATTAACATCATCCTTACCATTCAACAGCCAAATCTCTTCAAAGACTCTAATTTTTCTTTTATTATTTCTGATAGTAATTTTATTTTGCTCTCTTTGCGTAACTAGAAAGCTTGTAAGGTTCCTAGAAGAGTAAATTATCGTGCCTAAATGGGTCGCTTTTAACCTTATGTTTAATAGTATTTTCAATCGGTCTTTCATTCTCTATTTCATCGAGATTAGAATAGAAAAGACCATCGTTGTAATATTTTCCTAGTTGGCTTAAAAAGAATAAATCAATCATCGCCAAGGTTTGCTTCTTTTTTTCTTTTTTTTTTTTTTTTTTTTTTTTTTTAAATTTCCTAGTCAAGTTGAGAAAAATACCGAAAAAGTTCTAAAAAGTTTGTGTGGAGGTTGTGAGATTGTTGGTAGAATGACAGGCCTAAAGATAAGACCAGTTATGCTATTTAGCAGTGGTGGAATTAGGATTTTAGTTTAGAGAGGACAATATTTAAAAATAAAATTGAACAAGAATTGATTAAAAATATTAAAAAACTAACGAAGTAAATAAACAATTCAACAAAAAATTAGTTATTGTTTAAAACATATAAATGTAACTTACAATTTATTTTGTCATGTCTAACATTAATTTATTCAATTGTCATTGATGAGTTTTCATATTTTGAAATCTAAATATAAAAGCTTTCATAGACATTTTATTTAATAATAAATCAATGTAAAAATTTGATTATATACCTAAAATTTTCAAGAAAGAGAAATTATCAAAAAAAAAAAAAAAAAGGCTGACCATTTGCTCTGTTCTAAGTTGTCTTTCATCGTAAGCCTTAGGGGTGTCAAAAATTACTAGGAAACCGGAACTGAAACCGGAAAACAGGGAAACCGGGGAGCCGGTTCCGGTTCTGAATGCAAAAAACCAAAAACTAGGGACCTCGGTTCCCTTTTCGGCACCGGGTTATAATCGAGAAACTGGAACCGGGAGTATATGTATATATTAAACAAACCGGTTGAAAAAAAAAAATTCTTAAAAAACTGGTTACCAGACTGGGTACAAACTGGAACTGACCATTAATCGGGACCTCGGTTAACCGGGACTTAGTTCCCGGTTCCGGTTGCCCAAAACCAAGAACCGGGGTATCCCGGTTACGGTCCCCAGTTTTGACCAAAAACCGAGAACCAGGACCAGGTTGACATCCCTAGTAAGCCTCTAAACATAAAAAATAAAAATAAAAAGCATTTGATTTGAATGAATAACAATTTGGCGGGTTTAGTCGATGTAGTGTAGCGCTACTTCCGGTATTACTTTTCGAGAGCCTCGATCGATGCTTCGGTTGACCAAGGATGTTTCCCTAAGGTTTTGTGGTGCGATGTCAAGGCTTGATCGACTGAGCTTAATACTCGGTTGGCTGAGCTGTGGTAGGTTAATTTTGTTTGTTTGTGTTTTTTTTTTTTTTTTTTTAGGGCTACGACCCTAATTCTATTTGAGCATCATAAGGACGATTTGACTGTCATTAGATGATGATATTCTTAGTTTTTCAATAAGAAACACTCTATGAATGATTTTTCTTCTATATTTTTTGGAAATCCTTTGTTTTGTGGAAGAATTTAGTTGTGTGTTTGTTAATTCTACGATCGAGGCTATGCTGCATCAATTGATATTAAAGCCTAGCTAGGTGCAGTGCATTAACATGACTCTCATATCTATATATATATAGGGTTAAATTTGCTTTAGCCCACCTTAACTAATAATCATTTTTGATAAAGTCCCACTGATCGTGCTGCGTCATCCATGAACTGACCGCTGTGATACTTAGATTCATTAAACTACCAATTTGTTAGATTTAAACCACTCCAATAGAGGTTGCCGTTTGTTTGAATAGAAAAGTGGTTACGTTCCCATCAATCTTTGACTTTTTTCATTTTTTAATAAAGGTTGATGATCCAATTGCTGATGGCTGATCCTAATGATACATGAGTGAGATAAGTGATGAATATGTATCAATATTACTTGTGCCCCTTATCTAAATGAAATAATAAAGAACAAAATGATTGAAATAAGATTCTGCCTTTTAGTATTTTTCCTCTGATATATATAACATGTAGTAAAATTACTGAAATCAATTAACCTTATTCCCCGGCTACTCATTAAAGAGATTGGTGCAATACTGATCAAGAAAAAGTTCTTTACAAATGATTATGGCGATTCAAAGGTTTGAGAAAAAAAAAAAAAAATTTACTCAAATCTTAATCATAGAGGAGATATAGTCTAACGACAAGTACATGATCTTTACTTGAAATAATAGAATCTTCCCCATATGCCACGCAAGACATGCATGTTCGATCAAGGCCTAGTGGTTAATTGGTGGGGGTGGCGTGGTGGGGAACCCTGAAATGGAAGGTAATGTGGCCCAAGAGAAAGTTGGTGTTGTGGTTGAAAAAGGTGGGAATTTGGCGGTGGCTAAACTCCCTGAATGTGGAGGTAATGTGCCTCGTAAGAAAGATGGTGGGGTGGTTTGAGACGTTTTCGGATTTGGTGCTGAATTGGCCAAAGGCGGCCGAGGCGGAAGGGCGGTTGGGGATGCAGCTGGGGCTGTGTCCAATATTACACCACGTGCAGAAACACTTCCTACCATGTTTGAAGATGATAAAGCAACGAGGAAAGCTAAAATGAAGAAATTGCAAGAGGCCATAATCACTATTAATCCTTCTCTTTGGATATATATGTATGGAGCAAACAAGATCTCTTTAATTTGTTTCTGTAGGCATGGTCTTAGGCTTTATTTGTACATGGCTTGAAAATTGTTGGGGGGTTATTCTTCCAAAAAAAGGAAATGGTGGCCATTGGGGTATCGTAATTGGTTGGTGACTCAGCTACATGTCTACATGCATGTTTGGTTGGGGTACATCTTGAAACCACTCTTGACTTTACTTTTCATATCTTTGTTTGAATACAAAGGCCTCATGGTTTTTTAACGAATTCTTTATTGAGAGGGAGAAAACACAAAAGCATTAATATTATTGTCAAAGAATTGAAGTACTTTCTAATAAAACTTCTTGAATTTCGTCTATAAAATTGTTTTTTCAACTCTAATAATATTATTAAAAATACACGTACTTCTCAAATTTTCAAAGTAATAATTCTATTGATTCAGTTGAAATTTGAAACAAAAAATACTTGGTCAAAATAATTTTTGTGAAAGTTTTATGTGTGTACGTTATAAGATAACAGAGAGCTATTTCCATTCCGTTAAAAAAGAAACTTTGTTGCCCTATCAAATGGGGAATGTTACAGTTTTTCTTGGTATTCTTTTGATCTCATGTAGGTGAATTTTTCTTTTTTTTTTTTGGTTTTTTTAAGAAACAATATCCATTTAGGATCAGGAGAACATAAGGAGGAATCGTATCATTTCTCATATCAAATATCAATTTTTTATAAATAATATCAAATACCCTTATGAGTTTTAAAATACTTTGGGCCTATTTGGAATTGCGTTTGATGGGTTAAAATGCGTTTAACATTCAAAAAATCCGTCTGAAGAAAATTTGTACTCTTTTCGTAAAAAAAATTAAAAGCACTTTTAAAGCCTAAAAAGCTTAAAAATGGCCAAAACGCACTTTTAGCAAAAACTTAAAAATAAAGCTTTTGCAAACGCAATCCCAAACAGACTTGATATATCAGTTTTTTATTTTATTTTATTTTATTTAATATTAACTACTTAAAATGCGTCACTTTAATCCGTGTAACATGAACTTGACGTAAAATATAGTGTGAAGACCGAAAAGTATCATTCCTACTCATGAAATACAGGATTCCACCAATTAATTAAGCTCCCACTTAAGCCAAATTTGTGCAATTAAGCCAAACCCATTAAGTGTTCAAACCTTTTTATTTTTTATTTTTTATAATTAGTGTAAGCGTTCAGACTTTTTGACTTCCTGAAGTGCCCCACTAAAAGCGTATTTGAATTGGGGATTTTTAGGTACCACGGGAGTGTTTTTACATTTATTCTTTTAGGGCAAGACTGAGTGAAGCCATCTAGATTGTCTTATATTTGTTAGAAAAAGCAACATTTTTTTTAATAAAAAATTAAAAATATTAATATACATCTCATAACACTCGAACTTCCTTTATTTTAGATCATAATACTTGTTAAAAAATAAAATAAAAAACCCCTTAAAAAGCATTAATAAACTGGAGATCTTTTATTTGTAGGCTATTTTATCAAAATCAAAATCTTGTACGTAGTCAAATTAGGCTCCGTTTCTTTTGACGTAAAATGGTTTCCGCCGGAAAATATTTTCAGAGAAGTCATTTTTCCTGAAAATGGTTTCTGCCGAAAACATTTTACAGTGTTTACCGTGCACACGGAAAATCAAAATTTTTTTTAAAATATTTTTTTATATATATTTTTTTCATTAAATCATATTAAACTCTAAATTACGAAAATGTCCCGATCAAGTCTTAGAGGTGTTCAAATTGAGTCCCGCAAGGACCCCATTGAGACTCACCCTGGACCTGCCCGGACCTCGCCTAAACCCTATTAGAAACTTGTCGGGATCAGCTTGAAACCTTGGCTAGACCCGCCCAAGACCCGACATTGACATTTTTGTAATTTAGTCTTTAATATGATTATGCGTACACACCAAATACCGGAAAATGTTTTCTGCTGAAAACATTTTCCGACATCGGGGACCCGATCGGGACCTGCCGGATTTTCCACACATGCCAAATACCGGAAAATGTTTTCAAAGAAATCATTTTCAAGGAAAATGTTTTCCGCCGAAAATATTTTTCAACAAAAATATTTTCCGACGAGTCCTGAGTAAGTCTTAATCAAGTCCTGGGTGGGTCACGAGCGAGTCTTGGGTAGGTCCGGGCAAGTCCAAGGTGGGTCCCGGTCAGGTCCCGGGTGAGTCTCGGTCTAGTTCTAGGTGGGTCTCGGCAAGTCCCGGTCAAGTCCCGGGCAGGTCCTGGGCAGTAGGGCGGGAAATTTTGACACGACCCGCGAACCCGACACGAACACAACACGAAAAAACAGGTATTGGGTTTGGGTTAATCGGGTTCGGGTCGTAATCGGGTCTACCCAATTAAGACCCGAAAATTTCGTGTCTGGCAGGTCAACCCGCAAGACCCGGTTTTTTATTTTATTTTATTCTGGACCCACCGAGGCGTAGGCGCCGGCCTGTTTTTTTTTTTTTTTTTTTTTTTTTTTTTTCGCGTGAAGAGAGTCAGACCACAGCTCACACTCACAGCCTTAACTTACTTTACTCTTTACCATTTTGATTTTTGAACAAAAAATCAGTCTCTGACTCTCTGTAACCTAACCGGCTAACCCTCTCCCTGACTCCCTCTCACTCCGTCACTCGGTCTCTCACTCTCCCTCTGTCACCGACTCACCGTCTCCCACTCGGCCAGTGGCCACTCTCCAGACTCCCGATTCTCCCTCTCTCTCTTGGGTCTCCACTCTCCCTCCTCCTCGTGGGCCTCCTCCGCTCCTCGCCGTTAGGAACTTAGGCGTTAGCAAGAGCCAAGCCGCCAAGGCATCCTCACGGACCTCACCGTCGCCGACTCGCCGTCCTCACCGAGTCACCGTCGCCGTCAGCCGCAGCTCTCTGTCTTTCGTATGGCGGTATGTCTCTTACTCTCTCTAGTCTCTGACTCTGATTTTTTTTTTTTGTAAGTCTAGACTCTGATTTTGATTTTTTGAATTTTTTATATATATTCTAGACTCTGATTTTGAATCTTTGATTGTTTGAATTTTTGATATATATATTTGTATTTCAGGCAAATATGTGATATCAGATATTATACGGTTTAGGGTTTATACCTTAATGGCTTAATTACATTTTTTTACTATATATTAGTGTACATAATTTTGCTAAATCATTGATTGAATTTAAATTGTTGAACAATTTATGGCAAATATGGCCTAAGCAATGATTTTTTTTAATTAAAAATAAAAATTTTAAAAACTTAAAACTGAAAATAAAATTGGGGGATTAAAAGTAGAATGGAACTTCATAAAGAGAGAGAGAGGAAAATAAAAAAGATATTTAGATTAACCGACAGTAAAATGACAGCAAAATAGAATGGGTGTTGTTGGATAATGCCCGCGGTGTGAGTGCTCTGTAGGCTGTAGCAAACAAACGCAATAGTAAAAAGCCTCCATTTGATATATATTCTAGACTCTGATTTTGATTGTTTGAATTTTTTATATATATTCTAGACTCTATTTTGTAATTAAGGTATAATATCACATAGTTGCTTATTGCAAGATTTGGGTTGGATTATTTTATTTCACTTAGCTATATAGCTTTTAATTTATTCTTAAATATTCAATTTATAGTTATATAGCATATAGTCATTAGTCATATACTTTAATAGTTTAACTAATGATTATGTAATTTATGTGTGTAGATGAATATTGAAGAAGTTGTTGAAGATGCATTCGACATTGATGACGATGTGGTCGAATTACCGTCACTAGAAGGTGACTCTGTTTCTGTGGGGACTGGGAGTAATAAAAAGGGAAAGAAGCGGAGGAGGACCTCAACTGTTTGGCAATATTATGATGTCGTTCCAAATACTGATCCAAATGACCCGGAGGTGTGGGCAAAATGCAAGACATGTGGTAATAAATACAAGGCTCGAAGTTCATATGGAACTGGGAATTTGAGAAAGCACATTCAAGTTTGTGGGGGGGGGGGGGGGGGGGGGCAAACATTCTTGATGTTGGGCAGATGCTCTTAGCTGGGAAAGCAGGATCTCTGTCAGTAAGTGGCTCTAAATTTGATCCCAAAATATATAGAGAATTGTTGGTTGCTTTGATTATTAAGCATGATTTGCCCTTTTCATTTGTTGAATATGATGGTTTAAGACAATTACATCAGTATTTGCGTGGTGATGTACCCTCTATATCTAGAAATACTGCTAAGGCAGATTTGGTTAAGATGCATATGAGGGAGAAAGAAAAGATTAAATCTATGTTGCATGCTTGTCCGGGGAGGATTTGTTTAACATCTGATATGTGGACGTCTTTGACAACCGATGGATATATGTGCCTTACTGCACATTTTATTAACAAAGATTGAGTATTAACTAAAAGGGTGTTAAACTTTTCTTTTATACCCCCACCACATGATGTTGTTTGTTTGAAAGAAAAGATATATGATTTGCTACAAGAGTGGGGGATTGAGAATAAGATTTTTACTATAACATTGGACAATGCTTCTGCTAATGATCGTTGTGTTGACTTTTTAAAGCAAACACTGAACATTAAGAAAGCCCTTCTTTGTGAAGGTGAGTTCTTTCATATGCGTTGTTGTGTCCAGATTCTTAACTTGATTGTGCAAGATGGATTAAAAGAAATTGATGATGCTATCGAAAAGGTTCGAGATAGCATAAAGTATGTTAAGGGATCACAAGGGCGAAAACAAAAATTTCTTCATGCGGTAAATCAAATGTCATTGGACAGTCATAAGGGGTTAAAACAAGATGTGCCAACCAGATGGAATTCTACTTATCTTATGCTTGAGAGTGCTATTCATTATCGTAGTGCTTTTAGTTATTTGGCGATGACTAATTCAAACTATAAGCCGCATTGTCCTAGTGCACTTGAGTGGGAAAAGGTGGGTGATATCAGTAGTTTCTTAGCTTGTTTTTACGAAGCTACATGTGTTTTTTCTGGTACTAAGTATCCTACTGCCAACTTATACTTTCCCGTAGTTGCCATGATTTATTTATCCTTGAAGGAAGACCTTGTGAGTGAAGATGAGCATAAAAGATTAATGGCAACTCAAATGATCTCTAAATTTGAGAAATATTGGTTAGAATTCAGTGCAGTTTTGGCCATAGCAGTTATATTAAATCCTCGTTATAAGCTTCATCTTGTAAATTATTACTATACGAAGATCTATGGAGTTATGGATTCGATACAATTTGAGAATGTTCGCGAGAAAATTAAGAACCTTTTTATGGAGTATAGTGCTTCTTCTAATACTTCAAGTTCAAGCTCCATAACTGCTCGGCGCCCCCAAGTACCTAAAGCAAAACTATCTTGGCAAAAGGTGAATAATATCATTAATTTCTTATCTTTTTTGTAACTTAGTATATATATATACTCAATTATTTATGTTTATATTCTCTTTGTTTCATGTAGGACTATTTAGCATTTGCTGGAGATGATATTAATTTTCAAAAGAATCAATTGGATATTTATTTAGAGGAGCCTAGATCTGTGGATTTGGATGATACATTTCACATCCTTTCATTTTGGAAAGGAAATCAATTTCGCTATCCTGAAGTAGCTGCTATGGCTCGTGATGTTTTGAGTATTCCTGTTTCTACTGTTGCTTCGGAATCCACTTTTAGCATTGGTGGACGTGCGATTGATCAATATAGGAGCTCACTCAAGCCTGACATTGCTGAGGCATTAGTTTGCACTAAAGATTGGTTATATGGAGATGAAGGTAATATTAGTTATTTCTATATTTAATTTCTTCGTTTACGTGTATTATTTTTTTATTACACTATAATAAAATAATACTAATTCTTCTTATTTTTTGATATAGAACTCACACAAATGAAGTTGGACTTGGATGGCAAAGAAGATGATGTTTGACAATTTCCTGTGACATTCCAGATTCATCTGGAGCACAATTTATTAATATTTCTTAAACTGATCATATTTGTAGTGTTTTATAATTTAGATCTTTGGACTTTGATTATATGGGTGGATCATGGATGCCTTCATGGATCCTTAAGTGGAGTGGCATAATAGACATTGGCCCATGGGAACCTAATTTGTATTTTGCAAGGAATTATGAATCTAATGTTGATGTAGTTTTGAGTTTTGTTTCTTTTTGTATTTATTATTTTGTTTTTGTTAGCTTTTTTATTATTATTATTATTATCTTTTTCTTTATTGCTATGATGGAAATGTTGACACATTTTAGTTTATGGACACAATTTAACCCATTAATACTTGCTTTTGGGTTGAACTAATTTGTTTAAATTTTATGTCTTTCACTTTTTTGTTGGTTAAAACTGAATGCCCTTTTTCATTCAAAAAAAAAAAAACAAAAAAATGAAGAAGAAATAGGTCGAGTGCCCATGTTACCATGTAGCAAGTATTTGTTATGTTGCTGGTATTTGCTGTGCTATGGTGAGAAATTAGATTTTCTTCCGACTTGTTAGCTTCCGAATTGGCCCCCTCTTTTGTAGTTTTAGAATATTTTCCTATGTCTTGTATTGTTTCATTGATGAATTATTCTTATGATTATTTATAATTGTAGTTAGAATCCTGTGTCGATCCACTTGAGCCCCATGCCACCTTCATGGTGTGAGGTCATACCCTTATGTGTTTGTTCATCTTGTGTTATGAATCTTTAATATAATATATGGTTATGGAGTTCCCACACTCTCAAATTGTTTTTGTGTATCATCTTGTGGACTGAGGCTTGATCTCTTAGATGAGTTTCTTGTAATTTGCATCCTTACGGATGTTTGGCAGTGTTTCTTGTTGAATCAGTATATGATGTTGCTTCCATGGCTTCCCCATGCATGTAAAACACTACAGATGAAATTCTAATGTCTACTAATGAAGAACTCCCTAAGCATTGATGCCATTGTTTGTTTCGGATAGCAAATTTGTGATCTTTAGAAAAACTTTACTGTACTTTACCTTGTCGTTGCTAAAATGAAAATCACTTAAATTATAACTATTCTATTATATTACACATTTTGATAAATGTATTTGCACAATTAAATAAGGGTCTTGGTCTTCTATGGCTCTCATGGAATTCTAAAATATTGAGTCTTGGCCCAGGGTTGGATGCTAAAAAAAATGTCTGAGAATTTGTATCTTTGTTCAAATTAATTTTTTAACACTTTTGTTACATGTGAGACTAAATTATAAGTGCACTATTTTAATAAATGAACTTACTTGTTTTAACTTTTAACTTTTAAGTTTAGGTGAAATTATGAGTTTAGTAATTTATTTTGGAGTACAATTTGTCACTTACGGTCACTTTCCAATTTTTTTTTTTTTCTTATCCTTTATTAAAGCCTTTAATCTCTTAGAACTCAATTTTTTGCATTGACTATATTGATGTATTAGTATTATTATTACAATTTTGAATTTTAATTTTTTAAAAAAAAATTTTATAGTTTAGGGTAATCAGGTCGTGTCGGGTCGTGTCTACCCGTTTAAACCCGGTTATTTTAAACGGGTAAAACGGGTCGTGTCGGGTTACCCGGTTATTTTCGTGTCATAATCGTGTCAAACCCAATTACCCGTTTAGCTAAACGAGTCGTGTCTGGATATAGGCTAATCGTGTAACGGGTACCTGCGGGTCATAATCGGGTCGTGTCAAGTACCCATTTTGCCACCCCTACTGGGCAGGTCTGGGCAGGTCTCGGTCAAGTCCCGGCTAAATACACACCTAAATTAATGGGCGAATATTTGGTACGTTTTAACTCGCAAGTGCACAAGATCAAACTATAGTATAGTGTGGCAAATACGAAATCATTCCCATGAAGATTGTTGATTTTGTTTAGAATTGATTTTCTAAATTAAAATATCAAAATTGTCACAAAATTGATATTATAAAAAGATAAAGATAAATGAAAGCGTTAGGGATTCGACATCCACCACTAATCAGACTAATTAAGATAACAATATGCCAATACGCCAATCATACCGGTATATTTAATGTTTGCCAACCTAGGGGCATGAGTGTATACTCTTTAAGCTATTGATCTTCCTAAGCAACGAATTATGCATGTGTGTATACTCTAACTCTTTTCTTTCTCAAAGGATTTAGCATGAATACATACTAAGTTGTTCTTTAAAAAAACATAAATCTATGAAAATCGACAAATACGTGAGGCTAGGACATGGGTGTATACTCCCGATTCCCCATGTTGATTATCCCAAGAACCCGCAAGTATATATTTTGTCATTCTATTAAGCCCAAGACTCGGTCATCCAAATTGACTTAAATAACTAATCTATATCACATGCATATGTTGATCATGTACATTCATATGAGGAATTCAATTAAGCAGGAAATATTCAAGTTAAATACACCAAAATATGATTATAGCAAAGGCGCCAATATTGAAATCCTAAAAAGACATAATTAGGGCATAAATCTAGCCCGTAACTAAGAGTTAGTTACACATAATTAAAATAAAGAGAAAAGAAAGAACCGAAAACAACTATGGAAATAGCCTCCAATTCTTCTCCCCAAAGCTTCCCTAAAATTGTGAGACTTAGAAGTCTATTTATAGGTTTAGAAAAACCCTAGAAGTCTTAGAAACCATAGTAAACTCGTAGGTTTAAAGTCCTAGTTCAACTAGGACTTTGAGAAACCTAGTTTGGGAAGGAAAGGGAGTCTTGGCCGCATCTGAATTTTCTCCAGTGCCAGAGTGTGCTCGATCACAGGGGTGGTGCGCTCGATCGCACACCTGCGATAGATTTTTGGTGTTGGGTGCTCAAGCGCTGATGCGCTCGAGCCTAGGTGTAGTGCGCTCGATCACACTGCACCTGGATTCTTGAGCTTGATCCACAAACTTCTAGCTTTTTTCCAAATTGCCCATTTAAGCTCGAGACTTCCATAAATGCTTCATTTTCTTCCATGACCTACAAAAACATAGAAAACACAAAAAAGAAATAAAATAGTAGAAAATAACAAAACTAAGAAATTAACAAGTGTGAATTAACAAAACCTCTAGCCATGCTAATCAAAAATGGACAAATGAACCTCTTAAACATGACTCTTAAATCGAACCTTCCAATGATCTTCGAAGGAGAACCCTGGATTTGAGGTAGATTGTCCCAAAACAATGGGTTCATTGAACACACTCAAGATGTGAGTCAAGACCGAGCGAACCCACTCTAATACCAATTGATAGAACAACGAGGATCGTGTTCTACCTCCAAATTGCCAAATAATCAAAAGATGGAACTAAGTTATTCATCAAACATATAACATGCACAACGAAATTAAAGCAACATCACAACCAAATCAAACGCATACCCAATTTATATAAAGAAAATAAATAGCTATGCTTAATAATAAACCAACACAACAAGAACGAACATCCACACCACCACAACACAAAGATTTATTGACTAAGTGGAAAACCCTTTGAACACATCAAAGGGAAAAACCACTACGGACAGTCAAACCCATGAAATCACTAAATGAAGATTCACAGTTACAGACTAGACGATACTCATTCCCTGGAGGACCTCTAGACTTAGTAAGAACAACAAGCTTCACAGCTTGTCTCCATCGTGACCATCTTCAAGAAGTGCATCTCCTTAACGACCATTCGGTAGACTTCCTTCTTCAAGCAAACAAATCAATGATCTTTGTGTGGATGAACGAACAAGGCAACACGCCAAGGCAGCACGCCAGTCAACGACCCCAAGTGATGGAAGGCTTCAAGCCTTTTAGGAACTCCACTTGATGCAATAATGATGAAGTATGAAAGAAAGCTTCACAACCATCAAGAGGGGGAAAGCAACAATGGCTTCCAACCCAATCCCTCTTGGATCAACATAGAGAGGTAATCCACCTTCTCTAGAGACTCCCCTTCTTATTTTCATGCTTGGAGGTCTAACCTTCCCAAATGAGCATACTTTTCTCTATATACAAAGAGAAATGGCAAACCTGTCATAAAGGTGAAAAGTCATTTGGAGAGCCAAAACCTGTCCGGGTATTTTGGCCATAACTTCTTCATCCGAGCTCCAAATGATGCCAACTCAACGGCTTTGGAAATCTCTTTCCCAGCTATACAACTTTACTTCCAATGAGCATCTTCAAATTTGGACATTTGCTAGGTCCAAAACGGCTCTGAACTTTCTGTAGAAACCAGCCGTGTCCTAACGGGATTCAGCTCTGTTATGATGGGAATTAGGCAGTAGCTCCCTGTTTTCTCGTCACGTATCCCGTTATGACACCCAAGTTACGGGAATTTCTTTCCCAAATGACCTAATCACATCCAAGTGATGCCCAAGAGATGTCCAGGTCCCGGTGCATTGTAGAACACTTCCGTAAACACATCTAATGCTTTTCCAAGAGCAATGGGAAGGAAAATCAAGGAAGAAAACCAAGATACCACGGAAACTCTACCTCTTGTCGAAATCCTTCTTCACGTCTTAACGAGAAACGAGTGTCGTCATGACGGAAGGCCAAATGACTCATCCCCATCACGTGTCCCGTCTTAATGCCCCATCTGACGAGAAACTAGGGAGTCCAACTTTGGTTCCGCTACACGCCTGTCCTATCGAGGCTTCTGACGATAAACTAGTAGCTTCAGCTTCACTCCCATTACACGCCCGTCCTAACGCGACTTTCGATGAGGAACCAGTAGCCTCCCGTTACATGCCCGTCCTGATGCGCCTTCTGACGAGGAAATGGTAGAGACCTCTAACAAATATCCAATATTTACCTCGACACTTGGGGAAGAATGGCAAATTACAAACATCATTAAATAAGGCCAAAATAAACCTAACAGTTATGTTTCAGAACAATTATATTTGGTTTGTAATCGAGTAAGCCTATTTTAATAATTGGTCTTTGACTGCAACATTTGGAAACTTATCTATGTTATGATGCTTTAGATTCACTATGGTTATTTGTTAATTGTGGGTTTAAATTATAGCTATCTCTGTTTATAAGTGAAAGGTATTCCATTGCAAACTCTCTTTGGAGAGGATGAGATCCCTGAGTTTTGTTCCTTGTGGAATAAGACTGGGAAGCTAACCATGAAGTCAATTACCAGTTAATTAATTTCACTAGGGCGTTACACTTATCGTACTTAGGTTGACTTCCATGTAACCTTCAGACACCACACGCACCTAAACAAGAATTAGAACATCAGAGAAATAAGGAAAAACTTAACACACATGACAATATTTCAAACCATTACTTTTCATTAAGTATTCTTTAGGTACACAAATAGTTTTAAATTAGAAAATTACGAGCATGTGCTTCTCATATACTAAGGGACACATGTTACTTTTAAAAAGTGAGGTGGAAGTACTTTTATACAACCTAGTTTGTATGAAATTTATTTATTTCGAAAATCATGCACCAAGTAAATTTGATACAAAAGACCATTATTGTCTTCTCAATTATTTAAAGTATCCAAATAGCGCACGTACATTCTGATGGGATCAAGAAAATGCTCATTGCCATTGCTGTATTTGTAACAATTTTCTGCATAACTTTTTACTTTCTTTGTACTTGATAAATTAAAAAATAACCTCTTAAGAATCTAATAACCAAAACAATATAGATATTGTGATCTTAATATTGTCCATAGACCATATTAGTAAGAATAATATTATGATATCCTTAGAACTGGAGTTGGGTTTTACATACATATATGTAAAACCCCATACTTTTAGGCTTCTATCAAAGTTAAAAATAAATTACTAAATAAGTTGATAGAGCAACATAGTGCACAAACCATAGGTTTCAACAAAATCATGAATCATGCTATATTTTAAATATGAGATCTAATAGTAATTTTTAGTACCATGTTAGGAAGTGTGCATTTGGGGGTGTGAAAATGTGGGAGTGTGTGTAGCATTTCTCTTAAACATTTGATGAAAACTAATTAGTGAAATTTTTTCTTTTTAGCAAATAAGATAGAACTAAATACAACTACAAAATACACTAGGGCATGCAGATTCCAACAAACTAAGAAAACAAATAACATATAGAGAATGCTGACCAACTAAAGGAGAAGAAAGTTATATCCACGAGCCCAAAGAGCTACATTGTACATAATAAAAGTGAAATCCCAAGAGCAAGAAATCCAACTATTCTTTTATGAGGGAAGGAGCCCTCTCAGGGAGTTCAATCTAGTTATAATCTCATAATTCTAAATGAAATTTTTGTGATTGTATATGTATTAAAACTCATGTTGTCTTTTTTTTTTTCTTCCCATTAAATAATATTCACTATTGTCAGATCGTGAGCTGTTATTCCACCTAAAGCCATTATGTCCCAAGTCCCTACAATCCTTCCCTCACGATGATGCTCCCACGACTCGATCCCATGACTTCCTAACTCTCATACCATTTGT
Organism: Corylus avellana; assembly: GCF_965113065.1. Lineage (NCBI taxonomy): Eukaryota > Viridiplantae > Streptophyta > Magnoliopsida > Fagales > Betulaceae > Corylus > Corylus avellana. The sequence continues at coordinate 30,463,596 of NC_142491.1, forward strand.
TGGACCGTGAACTGCCATTCCACCTAAAACCAGTTGGTGTTAACGAAGAAAAACTCAAGTTTTTTATGAACATCGATATCACGCCCAACGGGCCTATTTTTGTAGCGGTCGTAGGGTGTGTCATTGTTTCCTAACAGCTATCCTATACCACAAAGGTCCATTTTGATAATTTACATTATTGGCACAAGTCTATCACTCTTAGTTTAGCTTGGCCAACATCATTAACATGATGGTAAGATTTTTTTTTTTTTTTTTTGGATGAATAAGGAATTTCATTCAAAAACAAACAATCCAAACTACAAAGATATTCCAATTACAAGCCTTCTCCAAAAGGCCAAAAACTTAGCCATGCAAGGCTTCAAGCATACTCCAAGCAAGCCAAATGCATACAACATACAATTTGGCAAGCCAGCACTACCAAAAGAAGTCCAAAACAGGATTGTTCTACAAAGAAAATGATGGTAAGATTTTAGAAATGCGTAATACAAGTGTTCCGTCAAAATCAATCATAACTAAAATGACAATTAAACCAGGAAACCGGGGAGCCGGTTCCGGTTGCAAAAAACCAAAAACCGGGGACCCTGCTTCCGGTCCCGGTTTTTGGCACCTGGTTATAACCGGGAAACCGGCACCGGGTGTATATATATGTATATGTATATATTAAACCGGTTAAAAAAAAAAAAAAAAAAACAGTTTTCTTAAAAAACCAGTTATCAGATCGGGTACAAATCGGAACCGGCCATTAACCGGGACCAGAGTTAACTAGGACTCGGTTCCCGATTTCGGTTGCCCAAAACCAAGAACCGGGGTACCCCGGTTCCGGTCCCCGGTTTTGGCCAAAAATTGGGAACCGGGACCGGGTTGACCACCCTAGTAAGCCTCTAAAAAGAAAAAATAAATAAATAAAAAGCATTTGATTTGAATGAACAACAACTTGGCAGGTTCAGTCGATGTAGGATAGCGCTGCTTCTGGTATTACTTCTTGAGAGCCTCGATCGATGCTTCAGTTGACCAAGGATGTTTCCCTAAGGTTTTGTCATAAGATGTCAAGGCTTGATCGACCGAGCTTAATACTCGGTCGGCCGAGTTGTGGTAGGTTAATTTTGTTTGTTTGTTTTTTTTTTTTTTCTTAGGGCTACAACCCTAATTCTATTTGAGCATCATAAGGATGGTTTGACTATCACTATATGATGATATTCTTAGTTTTTCAATAAGAAACACTCTATGAATGATTTTTCTTCTAAATTTTTTTGGAAATCCTTTGTTTTGTGGAAGAATTTAGTTGTGTGTTTGTTAATTCTACGATCCAGGCTATGTTGCATCAATTGATATTAGAGCCTATACTACAAGAAATTAACTCATTAGCGGCGACCCATGTTGCCACTAATGAACAAAATGTCGCCGCTATTTATCAATAGCCACGACCCTTGGCCGCTACTCAGTTGCCGGTACTAATCCGACACTGATGCTCAATAGCAGTGACCTTCGGGGTCGCCGCTAATGACCCCTCATTAGTGGCGACTAAATGATATTTTTTTGTTGCCGCAAAAAAGGTTGAAATGGGGCCGTGTGTCCTCGCTGATGCTGGTCAGTAGCGGTGACATTTTTGTCGCCGCTACTGACAACAAAAATGTCGCCACTCCAATTACTGCCATTCTCCATGTTTATTAGTTTCTGCAACCACACTCGTGGTGTAAGCATTTTTCCATCAACAATTTAGTAAGACAAGCTTAGTGGAGTTAAATTACTTTCTGAAAATGGGAGCACCTACAGATAATATTGATATTATAATCATATAAATCTCGCACAAAAATGTGTAATAAAATTCTTATAATGCAATGACATTCTATCATAAAGTCTACGGTCTACTACAATTTCTTGCATAAAACAGTTGGAGTATCCCCAATCCCAATATTTCTGAAAATGGGAGCACCTACAGATAATACTGATATTATTATCATATGAAGCTAGCACAAAAATGTATAATAAAATTCTTATAATGCAATGACATTCCATCATAAAGTCTACGGTCTACTACAATTTCTTGTGTAAAACAGTTGGAGTATCCCCAATCCCAATATTTCATAAAATAGGAACAAAATCATGAATCCACATCATATTTAAATATAAAAATAAAACTTGTTTATCTATACAACCAAACTACATTTTCCATGTCCCATCCACATATGCCCATATTTGACATGCTGTTTCCCATATTCAACATCAAGTATTCATCACCTAATTTCATATAAATAAAATCCTACATAAACCGATGGCCACTCAAAATGTTGAGCAATGAAAACAAATAAAAGGTTGTACGCAATCTATTTCAAATTAGAAACTCATAGCACTAGTTGTTCTGCATTTTTATGTCTCATAATTTCTTTTTTTTTTTTTTTTTTTTTGATAATCAGAAACCCCATCAAGGCAGGACCCTAATGCCCCCACTTAGCCGTGGAGACACCAGTGGCAAAGAAAAGAAAAATAAAACTTACACCCATTGAGTCCATTCAACAGTTGAATAGAAACCATTTCTTGTTTTCTCATGACAAAATAGAGACAAAGCATGACAAAGTAAATTTTCTAAAAACTCGTCATATACTCAAAAGCCCAAGCGTAAAGAAATCAACATACCGATGCAAGAAATGCACCACTTTATTCCTTTTCTTTCAATATCTCCACAAATAACAAAGGGAGCGTAGCTTTATGGATTCAACACTCTCCAATCAAATTTCGAAAAATAAAAACACTAACTAGCTACTAGAAAGTATATTAACAAGAAACCAAATCAGGGTTTATACTAGAGAGAGGTACACCGGAAAGAGAGCTACCGGAGAGAGTTGAGTGCACCGGAGAGAGAACTGCCACAGAGAGAGAAACGTTGCCCGGAGTGAGTGAGAGAGAGAGAGTGAGAGTGAGAGAGTGATGAGGGAGGTGGGATTTTGGTGATTAGGGATTTTGGTCAAAAAATATGGTATGAAAATTTCAGAAACCGCGCCAATAGATGGCGCTAATTTATTTTGCGCAATCAATAGCGGTGACTACAGTCGCTGCTAATGATCTCAAATAGCAGCGACCCAATATGTCGCCACTGTTAGGGGTATTTTTTTTTAAAAAAAAGATTATACTTACAATTTTTTAATTTTTATTTATTTATTTATTAATTTTTCTCTTGGCATATGTTTTTATTATTATAATATTAACTAAAAATTTCCGTTTAATAAATTTTTATGATAAAGATCATTAAGTTGATATTTATCTTATAATTAATTATAAAATAATATAAAATCCAAAGATAATATAAGATCAATATAACTAAGGCACTAAGATAATATAAAAAGCTTACAGTTCAACTGAATATTCGATTGAACCTTCAATTGTATCCAGTTTGATCTATCAATTGATCATATCACGATCAATCGAACTAATTCACTATGATCGTTCGGATGTTTGATCGAACATTTAATCCAATCACGATCAATCGAACTAATTCATTAGGATCGATCAGATGTTTAATCGATCATTTGATCCTATCACGATCAATCGAACTAATTCACCAGGATCGATCAAATGTATGACCGATCATTTGATCCTATCACGATCAATTGAACCAATTCATTAGGATCGATCAGATGTTTGATCGATCGTTTGATCCTATCATGATCAATCCAACTAATTCACCTGGATCGTTCGGGTGTTTGACTGATCATTTGATCCTATCACAATCAATCTAACTAATTCATTAGGAGCGATCGAATGTTTGCTCGATCATTTGATCTTATCACGATCAATCGAATTAATTCAGTAGGATCGATCGGATGTTTGATCGATAATTTGATCCTATCACGATCAATCGAATTAATTCAGTGGATCGATCAGACATTTGATTCTATCACGATCAATCAAACTAATTCATTAGGATCGATCAGATGTTTGATCGAACATTTGATCCTATCACGACGAATCGAACTAATTCATTAGGATCGATCAGATGTTTGATCGAACATTTGATCCTATCACGATCAATCGAACTAATTCATTAGGATCGATCGGATGTTCGATCAATCATTTGTTCTTATCACAATCAATCGAACTAATTTACCAGGATCGATCGGATGTTTGATTGAACATTTGATCCTATCACGATCAATAGAACTAATTCATTAGGATCGATGTTTGATCGATCATTTGATCATATCATGATCAATCGAACTAATTCACCTGAATCGATCGGATGTTTGATCGATCATTTGATCCTATCACGATCAATCGAATTAATTCACCAAGATCGATCAGTTGTTCGATCAAACATTTAAATAAGAATAAGAAATAGAAAACTTCAATAATAATATAGAAACAAAATTAATTTTTCTAAGTGTTTTAATTTAATAGGAGAATTTGTTTTCTTTAAAAGAAAAAAATAACTATTGATTTTTTATATAAAATAAGAATAGAAAATAGAAATATAGAAAAAATTCACCAATAATTAATATAAAAGAAATAATGACATATTATCGGAGGTGAATTTTTGGTAAATAATTTTTTCTATTATATATGTATGGTCAATAGCATCGCCCCAATATTTATTATTATTATTATTATTATTTTTTTCAGGGGTAAATAGCGGCGACCCTAAAGTCCCTGCTATTGACCAATCATCAGTAGCAACCCATACAAGTTCCCACTATTTACCCTAATTAGCGGTGACTTAATGAATTTTTAATTATTTTTTCTCGTGTCAATAGCGGCGACCCTAAAGTCGCCGCTAATGACCTCTCTTCAGCGGCAACTCTCAAGAGTCGCCATTGTTGACCCTCATTAGCGGCGACTCTATGGTAGCCGCTAATGAGTTTTTAATTATTTTAATCCTGTCAATAGCGGTGACCCTTATGTCACCGCTATTGACCCTCATTAGTGGTGACGGTCGCCGCTAATGAGTTTTTTAATTATTATTATTTTTTTTTAATTTTTTCTTATGTCAATAGTGGCGATAGTAAAGTCGCCGCTAATGACCACTCATCAGCGGCGATTCTCAAGAGTCGCCGCTGTTAACCCTCATTAGCGACGACTTTTTGGTCGCCGCTGATTGGATCTTATTAGCAGTGACTTCTGATATTTAATAGCGGCGACTATTTGTCGCCGCTATTGTTGTTGCTGCTATATATATATATATATATATATATATATATATATATATATATATATTTTTTTTTTTTGTATTAAGCGTCCACTATTAGCGGTGACTTTTATGTCGCTGCTATTTGTTTGGTCGCTAAAGACCATATTGCTTGTAGTGCTAGCTAGGTGCACTGCATCAACGTGGATCTCATATATATAGGGATAAAATTGCTTTAGCCCCCCTTAACTAATAATCATTTTTTATAAAGTCTCACTGACAGTGTTGCGTCACCCATGAACTAACAGTTGTGATACTTAGATTCATCAAACTATCAATTTGTTAGATTTAAGCCACTCCGATAGAGGTTGCCACGATAGAGGTTGCTGTTTGTTTGAATAGAAAAGTGGTTACGTTCCCATCAATCTTTGAATTTTTTCATTTTTTAATGAAGGTTGATGATTCTATTGCTGATGGCTAATCCTAATGATACATGAGTGAGATAAGTGATGAATATGTATCAATATTACTCGTGCCCCTTCTATAAATGAAATAATAAAGAACAAAATGATTGAAATAAGATTCTGCCTTTTAGTATTTTTCCTGTGATACATATAACATGTAATAAAATTACTGAAATCAATTAACCTTATTCCCCGGCTACTCATTAAAGAGATTGGTGCAATACTGATCAAGAAAGAGTTCTTTACAAATGATTATGGCGATTCAAAGGTTTGAGAATTAACAAAAAAAAAAAAAAAAATTTTTACTCAAATCTTAATCATAGAGAAGATATAGTCTAACGACAAGTACATGGTCTTTACTTGAAATAATAGAATCTTCCCCATATGCCATGCAAGACATGCATGTTCGATCAAGGCCTAGTGGTTAATTGGTGGGGGTGGCGTGGTGGGGAACCCTGAAATGGAAGGTAATGTGGCCCAAGAGAAAGTTGGTGTTGTGGTTGAAAAAGGTGGGAATTTGGCGGTGGCCAAACTCCCTGAATGTGGAGGTAATGTGCCTCGTAAGAAAGATGGCTGGGTGATTTGCGACGTTTTCGGATTTGGTGCCGAATTGACCAAAGGTGGCCGAGGCGGCCGAGGTGGCTGAGGTGGAAGGGCAGTTGGGGATGCAACTGGGGATGCAGCTGGGGCTGTGTCCAATATTACACCACGTGCAGAAAGACTTCCTTCCATGTTTGAAGATGATAAAGCAACGAGGAAAGCTAAAATGAAGAAATTGCAAGAGGCCATAATCACTATTAATCTTTTTCTTTGGATATATATATTTATGGAGCAAACAAGATCTCCTTGTTTCTGTAGGAATGGTCTTAGGCTTTATTTGTATATGGCTTGAAAATTGTTGGGGGGTTATTCTTCCAAAAAAAGGAAATTGGTGGCCATGGGGGCATCGTAATTGGTTGGTGACACAGCAACATGTCTACATGCATGTTTGGTTGGGGTACATCTAGAAACCACTCTTGACTTTACTTTTCATATCTTTGTTTGAATACAAAGGCCTCATGGTTGTTTAACGAATTCTTTCTTGAGAGGGAGAAAACACAAAAGCATTAATATTATTGTCAAAGAATTGAAGTACTTTTCAAGAAAACTTCTTGAATTTCGTCTATAAAATTGTGTTTTCAACTCTAATAATATTATTAAAATACACGTACTTCTCAAATTTTCAAAGTAATAATTCTATAGATTCATTTGAAATTTGAAACAAAAAATACTTGGTCGAAATAATTTTTGTGAAAGTTTTATGTGTGTATGTTATAAAATAACAGAGAGCTATTTCCATTCCGTTAAAAAAGAACTTTGTTGCCCTATCAAATGGGGAATGGTATAGTTTTTCTCGATATTCTTTTGATCTCAAGTAGGTAAATTTTTCTCTTTTTGCTTTTTTAAAAAACAATATATATTTAGGATCAGGAGAACATAAGGAGGAACCGTATCATTTCTCATATCAAATATCAATTTTTTATAAATAATATCAAATACCCTTATGAGTTTTAAAACACTTTTGGCCTGTTTGAAATTGCGTTTGAGGGGCTTAAAAGTGTGTTTAACACTTAAAAAGTTCGTCTGAAGAAAATTTGTACTCGTTTGGTAAAAAAAATTAAAAGTACTTTAAAGGGTCCAAAAAGCCTAAAAATGTCCAAAACGCACTTTTAGCAAAAGCTTAAAAATGAAGTGTTTGCCTAAAAGCGTTTTTTTGACTTAAAAACTCTATTTCGCAAACGCAATCCCAAACAAACTCGATATATTAATTTTTTATTTGTATTTTTTTAAGAAATATTAATTACTGAAAATGCGCAACTTTAATCCGTGTAATATGAACTTGAAGACCGAAGAGTATCATTACTACTAATGAAATACAGGATTCCACCAAGTAGTTAAGCTTCCACTTAAGCCAAATTCGTGCAATTAAGTCAAACCCATTAAGTGTTCAAACCTTTTTATTTTTTATTTTTTATAATTAGTATAACCGTTCAGACTTTTTGACTTCCTGAAGTGCCCCACTAAAAGCGTATTTGAATTGGGGATTTTTTTGGTACCATCTAGATTGTCTTAACATTTGTTAGGAAAAGCTACCATTTTTTTAATAAAAAATTAAAAATATTAATATACATCTCATAACACTCGAACTACCTTGACCCGATAGGGACATTTTTGTAATTTAGTGTTTAACATGATTTTGCATACACACCAAATACCGGAAAATGTTTTACAGAAAAATGTTTTCTACTAAAAATGTTTTTTGCTAAAAACATTTTCCGACATCGAGGACTCGATTGGGACCCGCTTGATTTTCCGTACATGCCAAATACTGGAAAATGTTTTCAGTCGAAAATATTTTTCAACGAAAATATTTTCTAATGAGTCTTGGGTGAGTCCTAATCAAGTCCTGGGTGGGTCTCGAGCAAGTCCCGGGCAGGTCTTGGGCAGGTCCGGTCAGGTCCCGGGCGGGTCCTGGTCTAGTCCTAGGTGGGTCCCAGCAGGTGCCGGGCGAGTCCTGGGTAGGTCCGGGCGGGTACCGGTCAAGTCCCGGCAGGGTCCTGGGTGGGTCTAGGTCGAGTCCCGATGGGGTCTCGGGTAGGTCCGACTCAGGTCCGGTCGGGTCCTGTTCTGGTCCGATCGGATCCCGAGTAGGTCCCGACGAGGTCCTAAGCAGGTCTTGGGCGAGTCCTGGTCAAGTCCCAGGCAGATCCTGTCGGGGTCTCGGTCATGTCCCAGTAGGGTGTTGGGCGGGTCTTGACAGGGTCCGTCGATTTGAGAATGAGATGCTCAAAGTTGAAAAATGGTTTACAGTTTCCAAAAATTAAAGAAGAATTTTCGGTCAGAAAGAAAGTACTTTCCGTTGACCATTATTTTACGTCGCAGTAAGCACCGTTAAATATGAAAATAATTTTTTGGAAACCATTTTACATCGAAAGAAATGGAACCTAAATGGTCAAGATTGTACTACATTAATATTTTTATTATTTTTAAATACATGAAATATGATAATTATATAGGTTATAAATGTTGAGTTAGTAGAAATGATAAATACAGATATGATAAAATCTCAATTATTTGATTTAAATATAATAGTTTGAATTTAAGGAAATTTGTATGCTAAAATATCATTAAAATTCTAAAAGTATTCTTATACAATGGTGGGTCTGTTCTGATTATTTTTATGTTATTTGCACACCTTACACACTAAGAGATGGATTATATCAACTTGAATACAAAATATTTTATATTATATTTGAAGCAAGTGGACTAGATTAAATATTAAAAAATTATTGTAAATAGAAAGTTAACTACTACTGATGGAAATAGATTTACTTAATTTTTAGAAATGCTTACTAGTGGTTTGTTGTGCAAAAAACGAAAAAATACTAGTGGCTAGTCTCTATTTTTTTCTCTCCCACAGTAGCATCCTTTATTTCTCTCCTTTGTTTTGGATGTCCAAAACTAAAAAGAAAACAGTCGGTGCCTTCTTCTATCATACACAACAACCCACATTTTCTACTTGCTTCTGTTATGCTCTGTTTGGTGTGATTGCACAGCCACACTACAAGCCTTGAGATGTGCGGCACACTGCCAATTCCCTAAGACTTTGTGTAGCTTGTTGCTCTGTTTGCACCTATAAGAAGAACCCTAAAAATATGTATTTATAAGAAGCAAAGTCGGTTGCTTCCTTTCTCCTCTTACAAGTAGGGGTGTAAACGAGCCGAGCTTGAGCGAGCTTCCCTTGTTCAGGCTTGGCTCGTTTAAATTTTGCTCGAGCTCGAGCTCAAGGGCGAGCCAAAAAAATCGAGCTCGAACTAATAATAAGTCGAGCCGAGCCAGCTCCCCTTAATGTTTTTGTTTTAAATTATTATTTTTTAACTTCAAGTATTCTTAAACGGCTTAAGAAGTTAGTTTGCATATGAGTATTTGCTTAGCCTGGCTAGTCGAGTATGGAGCATGAGTCAATACAGCAAGGCATTTGGTTTCAAAGAGAGCGAATATGCATCCTTTTATAGATAAGCAAACTTGGAGATTGATGTTTTCTTAACAATGTGGGACAAGTTAACAGGTTGCATTCAGACTGCATTGGGACAACGCTCCCTACAAAAAAATATTTTTTTAACATCTCTCTCTCAATCCCCCTCACCAGTCACAACAGATCTTCCACCTGAACTCTCATTTCCCACACTCTCACTCTCGCTCACCAGATAGGTAGTGATAGTGTTTGGGTCTGTTTGATTCTTCAATAGTTTATGCCTTTCGCAATCTCCCTCAATAGTTTCTGCTTGATTCTTCTTCCTTTCGTTTGGGTCTGCTCTAATTGAATCGAGATCTTTTTAATAATTGCTCTCTCTCTCTTTGATCACGAAGTGTCTAGAATTGTTCATTCTCTAACGCTTAAATATAAATGCAATTTTAAGGTTTTAATAATTATGAGATTTATAATTAATTATGTATTACTTAGTTTATATATATATATATATATATATATATATATATATATATATATATATATATATATATATATATATATATATATACACTCGAGCTTATACGAGCTGTTCACGAGCTTAGCCGAGTCGAGCCGAGCTTGCTTCGTTTAATATTCGAGCCAGGATTTGTGTTCATGAAGTGTTTCATTTAATATTCGAGTCGAGCACGAGCCGAGCTTATGCGAACAGAGCCCGAGCTTGCTCGCGAGACGCTTCGCTCACTTAACAGCCCTACTTACATGTCAAAGAAAGAGATTTATTATCCTACTCCAAGTAGGTCACGTAAGGCCAAACTAAAAAAGGAAAAAGAGAAAATAGCAGGGCCCACCAAACTAGGTGGGTGAAAGTCACACCATCAACAATCTCCACCATGACTTGAAACCCATCAAGTCACAACAAAACGAATCTCCTTCTAATGCATCCGCCCAAACCCCTAAGGGCTGTTACAATCCACAAATGACACTCAAGTCCTAGCACCACTTGAACTTGAGCATAGGACCTGGTTTAAACAGACTATCATGCTTCTATGCCAGTCCTTTTGGCCACACAGCTTTCTCTGTTGACCATTTCTTTTTGTAGACCCATCTATACCCTTAAGTCTTCTTTCCCTTAAGCAACTCTATCGATTCCCAAGCTTTACCTTTATGTAGTAACTCCACCTTTGTCGGCATGCCATTCTGAACAGACGATGAGTCCCCATTACTAGTTGTTAGAGCAAAGGAAACCATGTCCTTAAATCCATAACTCTCCAGTGCTTTTCGATCACATTTATCTCTGCCTCTTGCTAAAGAATAAGGCTCTTCTCGATGCTGCAAGTCTTTTGAAAATTCTTCATCATCACATTCTTTTGTGACTGAACGCTGCTCATCAAGCTCCACCTCCACGACCTGTTTTCCTTTCTGGCTATTAGTTAATGCTTCATACTTACCCTTTCTTAACATATAGGCCTCATCAAACACTATGTCTCTGTTAACCATCTTCTTTTTTGGGACTAGATCCAAGAGCATATAGCCTTTAACACCATATTCTAAACCAAGACAAATACAGTTTTTTGAATTTGAATCTAATTTCGATCGTTTTCCACTTTGCATATGAACATATGTCGAACAACCACATATTCTCTACTTAGAATAATCAACCTGTTTACTTGACCATATTTTATCTGGAACCTTAAAAATCAATTCCTGTAGATGGAGATCAATTGGTGACGAAGCATGCATAATTAATTGCCTCAGCCCAGAAACTCTTTGGCAATCCTGCATTCAATCTCATACATCTTGCTTTTCCAACAGTGTTCTATTCATCCTTTCGGAAACTATGTTCTGCTGTGAAGTCTCTCGTACTGTGAAGTGACAAGTAATGCCTTCTGTTTTGCAGAATTTGAACAATGCAGTGTCTTTGTACTCTAACTCATTGTCGGATCTTAGATACTTCATTTTTCTTCTACTCTGATTTTCCACTTGTGCCTTCCACTTCTTGAAGATGGTGAAACCCTCTGACGTGTGCCTCATAAATAAAACCAGACCTTTCTTAAAAAATCATTGTTGTGCAAATTTATTTAACTCCCAAGTGCACAAATCGATTGTAGTTTAATCGATTGTATGTATGAGGTCGATCCCACAGAGAATTGTATTCTTGAAAGGGCAATTTAAATCTAAACTAATTAAATCCTAACCTAGTTCCAAAAAGGTTTTGAATTTTGTCCTAACCTAGTCCCAAAAAGGTTTTTAATTTTGGTTTTAAAAGACAAACATAAACTAATTAAAATAAACTAAGAGATAAAATACTAAGGTTTGGGAATTCACACTCATCAAATCATAACAACTTTCATATTTATCAATATTAATCTGAAGTTCTCACAATTAAAATCATAGATATGTTTTACTATGCTTCAACAGTTAATCAAAATCATCCCATGTATCCATTCATTATACAAATCACAAGAGGAATCCAATATCAATTAAAACACCAAATGTATCCGTAGAACAAATCACAAGGAATATCCAATTATTTAGGCAAAGAAAATCAAGCAATCAATTATATGAAATTATCTTAAATCATCAAGTGTATCCTTGAACCACAAAAGATATCCAAGAATCACTCCACACATTAAAAAGTAAAACAATAGAAATATTAAACCCAATAAAATCAGATAAATAAGGACTTACATGAAAGTATTGATGTTCTTCATCGGTGAGGCTTTATCCCCAACCTTAGTTGGGAATTTAGCTCCTCATAAAAATAAAATCTAAACTAAAAAGAGAAAAAATGTAGAATTTTGCTCTTTGGAATTCTATATATTTTCTTGAATGCAAAGATGTCTACTTATAGGCTTAGGAAAGTCCTAGAAGCCCTATTAAACCTAGATAATTCGGAGGTCTGTCTCCCAGTCAAAATAGAAGTTTGAAATCGGAATAGGATTCGTCCGGATTTGTTTCCTTTAATTGCGGGGCGATTTTGGCATAGTAACCGTCCGAATTAGGAAAATCCTATTTCACAACGAATTGTAGTATTTGAGTTAGCTTTCCAATGCCATTTGAATCACTTCAATCCGATATTTGACCAGAAAGTTATGGTCAAAATACTGAAACATGTGCAGAATCTGAATTTGAATCAAATCCGAAATTTTATCCAATCTAATCTTTAATCCAATTTGATCTTTAATCCGATTTAACATTTTCTTGGATTTGGTTAGACTTAACCACTTGGTCTAGGTCTTCTCAAAGTATGCTTTCTTCCAAACTTTGCATTTTTTTTCTTTAAAGCTGTAGTTTTTCTTCAATGACCTATAAAATACTAAAAACACAAAACTAACACAAAACATTAAATAATGACACAGCTAAAGAATTAACTAATGTAAATAAAGGGGTCCAAGTGTGCAATATTTGGCATTTATCAAACACCCCCAAACTTACATTTTGCTAGTTCCTTAGTAAAACAAAACGAAAAATATAATGAAAGCAAGAAACATAAATCCTCTTTCGTGGGAGAGACGATTGCATTTAGCATATGCAACAAGCCTTTTAAACCCCTAGGCATCCCTAGTAGACGAGTGAAGTCTCGTGAGGGCTTAACAGGAATGATACTCACAAACATTGTAGCACTATGTTCTTAACAAGAAAGAAGTTTCACATAAAACATGGTTCTTATTCATGAGCAAACTTAAAAAGACAAACACCATCATCACAGTAAAAAGGAAATCCAGAATCAAATCACTCATAATTGGACAATTGAGACCTCATATGTTCTGAAAAGTGCAAAGTGTAATTAGCATTTAATCATGAAGCTTTCAGTTTAAACTCAAGACAAGTTCCATAAAATTTGTAAAAATCTCTATCAAATGAAACAACCAAGGCATGATATGCATTATTATTATTATTATTATTATTATTTTTACAGGCTCTGCAATGTTTAACTCCCTTAAGCTTTCTAATTGACCCATGTAATAAGTGTTAGGCCAATGACTCCCAAGCCAGGTGGCTTTAGGGCACCAGATGTAGAACATCCCTAAAGGCTTATTAACTTAAGTAAAAAAGGCTACGAAGCCAGACTAGTCATATCATAAATCAACACTGAACTTCACACCTTTTGACGCGAATACTCAATGCTTAATGAGGCAAGAGGTCCGGTTACTCAGCGGAAAACTCAACATGATCTTTCTTTTCTTTTTCCTTCTCTTTTTTAATTAGTTATTTATTTATTTATTATTTTTTTTATATCTTGCAAGCCAATGGTTATTCATCAATAGGTCATCCAACAAATCTCAAAGAGAACAAGCTTAGGCTCAAACATCATACCTCACAGAAAACATACTAATGTGCTCATAAAAATTTATCTCAAAACAAGTGAAATCTCTTTTACCCAAAAATAAGTCAAGGGACTCAAACTCCTAATGACATAATAATGTGTTCAACCCTTTAAGCAATCCAATTAAATGCAAACCATAGTCATAGTTTAACTCAATCTAGACAAAAACATAGCACAATTTTTTTTTTTTTTTTTCAAAATTTTTTAACACAAAAAGACAAATAAAAATAAACGAATAAGAACAAAAATAAACAGAAAAAGTGTTTTTTCCATACCCCCAAACTTGAATTACACATTGCCCTCAATGTGTAGTATAGAAATACATTACCGGAAGTAAGGAACTCTGAGTGTGAACAAGGCCAGGGGGTCCCTTAAACTTAAACAACAAAACACCTGTCAACAAAACTAACAGCAATATTTTTTTCATAGAAACAAACATCAAACGATTAATTGCTGTTAGAAATAAAAACAAAAATAAAAACAACATGTAATGAAAAAGGAAAGAAAGAATTTTGTGGAGTGAAGTGCAGAAAATAAACTGGAGAAAAAAACTTTATAGCGCTTTCCCCGATCATGTGGATGTCCAACCAATGCCTTCCACCCTTTCTTCTTCAAAACTTCATACCCCTCTAGAAGGATATTTCGCCATCTTTTGTAGAATTTCTTACTTCGAAGGATATTCTTAGGAAAGTGGTTCCTAGATTTGTGTGCTTGTGTGCACAAGTCCATGAGTATCTTGACATAAGATAGCTCTTTGAGACATTCAGGCGATGAAGCTTTGGGCTCTTGATGTGTCTCAAGAGGGACAGTGATGCAGGCAGGAGCTTCAGTACTCATTTCCATGTCACTGGGCAGATTAGGATCCATTGAGGGCTCACTATTCTCATGGTGCTCAACTTGCTCAGGGTGCTTAACTTGCTCATCTTTCTCTTCCTCCTCTTTGTTATCCACAATTTCCTCACTCTCTAGTGTGATGGTGACTTGAGCATGCTCATGATAAGAATTTTCGAAATCATCATCATCAATCATGTAGTGCATTTTAGCCATCAGCTGACTTTGAAGCTCTTTTCCTCTATTCTGTTGAAGTTATCAACTAGATGACTAATCTGTCCTTCTATCTTGGTCATGGCCTGCTTAAGTTCTTGTATGTCTTGTATGGCTTGGGAGTTGGAATTCTTGAGCTCTTGTATAGCTTGATTATTGCTCATGTTAGTATTCTTCATATCATGCTTTATCTCTTGTATGTTCTTATCCATTGATTGCATGAATGTTTTCATCATGTCTTCCAGTGATGACTGTGGTGCAGGCTGTGGCATTTGAGTAATGGATTGATCCGCATGTGGTTGAGCTTGGTGATCAAATTGCGGATATTCTGAACGGTGCAATTCATCAAATTGGTGAGCATAATTTCCTGTTGCCTGAGTTGACCATGAGAAATCAGATTGATTATTCCATCCTGGGGTGTAAAAATTGGAATTTGATTCAAACCCCGGGGTGGAGATATTAGTGTTCATTTGCTCATATGAAAAATCAGAAACTTGTCCCCAGTGCGGACAATTACTAGAACTATGATAAGGATTGGAGCAGTATGAAGCTCATGTGTGTAAAAATTTTGAGGGCAGTTGGTAGGAGCTGGTGTCCTATAACTAGAAGATGCATTAAAATCGTTAAAATGAAAATTCATGCTTGCCCCCCACTTTTTAGCACATAAAACATTAACCAATTTTATATATATATAAAATAAACTAAAAAAAACAACTAACACAATAAAAAAAAATTAAAACTAAAATTTAAAAACTCACAAAAAGGACCAAAAATAAATTTTTGGCAAAGATCTACGGAACTGCTGGAATTGCTGCTTTTGCTGTGATGTGCGCTCGATCACACTTGAGTGGAGATGCGGCAGTTAACAAGGGCAAGTACGCTTGAGCTTGCTTTCTTGGCCCCGAGTGCGCTCGATCGTAGCAGTGCTGCGATTGATCGCACTAGCTGGGGTGTGCAAAAAAAAATTTTTTTTATTAGTAACACGAATAAAACAAAACAAATTGCAGAAAAATAAAATCCTAATTATAACTAGTAGAAGAATAAAACTAATTTAGAAATAAATTGGTTTCAAAAATTGAAAATTCCCCGGCATTGGCGCCAAAAACTTGTTGTGCAAATTTATTTAACTCGCAAGTGCACGAATCAATTGTAGTTTAATGGATTGTAAGTGCGAAGTCGATCCCATAGAGAATTGTATTTTTGAAAGAGAAATTTAAATTTAAACTAATTAAATCCTAACCTAGTTCCAAAAAAGTTTTAAATTTTGGTTTTAAAAATTAAAAGACAAACATAAACTAATTAAAATAAACTAAGAGATAAAATACTAAGGTTTGTGAATTCACACTCACCGAATCATAACAACATACTTCCATGTTTATCAATATTAATCTGAAGTTCTCACAATTAAAATCTTAGATATGTTTTACTATGCTTCAACACTTAATCAAAACCATCTCATGTATCCATTCATTGCACAAATCACAAGAGGAATCCAATATCAATTAAACCACCAAATGTATCTGTAAAATAAATCACAAGGGATATCCACTTATTTAGGCAAATAAAATCAAGCAATCAATTATGTGAAATTATCTTAAATCATTAAGTGTATCCTTGAATCTCAAAAGATATCTAAGAATCACTCTACACATTGAAAAGAAGTAAAACAATGGAAATATTACATCCAATAAAATCAGATAAATAAGGACTTACATGAAAGTATTGATGTTCTTCATCGGTGAGGCTTCATCCCCAACCTTAGTTGGGAATTTAGCTCCACATAAAAATAAAACCTAAATGTAAAGAAAACCTAAATTAAAAAAAGAAAAACTGTAGAATTTTGCTATATGAAATTCTATATATTTTCTTGAATGCAAAGAGGTCTATTTATAGGCTTAGGAATGTCCTAGAAGCCCTATTAAACCTAGATAATTCGGAGGTCTGTCTCCCAGTCAAAATAGAAGTATGAAATCGGAATAGGATTCGTCAAAATTTTTTTCTTTTAATTGCGGGGCAATTTTGGCATAGTAACCGTCCGAATTAGGAAACTCTTCTTTCACAACAAATTATATTATTTTGAGTTAGCTTTTCAATGCCATTTGAATCACTTCAATCCGATATTTGAGCAGAAAGTTATGGTGAAAATACTGAGATGTGTGCAAAATCTGAATTTGAATCAAATCCAAAATTTTATCCAATCTGATCTTTAATCCGATTTAACCTTTTCTTGGATTTGGTTAGACTTAACCACATCGTCTAGGTCTTCTCAAAGTATGCTTTCTTCCAAACTTTGCATTTTTCCTTCTAAAGCTGTAGTTTTTCTTCAATGATCTACAAAATACTAAAAACACAAAACTAACACAAAACATTAAATAATGACACAGCTAAAGGATTAACTAATGTAAATAAAGGGGTCCAAGTATGCAATATTTGGCACTTATCAATCATCAATAAAATTGCAAAAATAATGTGCATCTTCGTTTGATGGCATTGCCATTAGTCCCCAAACATCTGAGTGAACATAGTTGAGAATAGCTTTGCTTGTATGAGACGCCACCTTAAATTTGACTCTTCGTTGCTTCCCATACACACAGTACTTGCAGAAACTCAATTTATATGATTTCACACATTTCAACAGATTCCTCTTGTAAAGCTCAAACATTCTACGCACGCGTAACATTAGTGAGTAACTTATACAAGCCGCATATGCTACAAAACCATGTTATCATTATCTGGTTCTGCCGAGGTGGACACTGCAGCTCCACCTGTAACTGTGTCCCTGAGTAACTTATACAAATTGCCAATTTTCTTACCCTTCATTATCACCATAGCACCTTTAGTTATTTTCATAACTCCTTCTTTGGCTGAATAACCATAGCCCAAAGAATCAAATGTGCCTAATGAGATCAATTTTTTCATAAGATCTAGAACATATCTGACATTAGTGAGTATCCTGACAATCTCATCAAACATCCTGACTTTTATGGTACCTAGTCCAATGGCCTTACACCTATCATCATTGCCCATTAGCACTATAACCCCATTACAGGATTTAAATGTGTCGAACCACACCTATTTGGACACATGATAAGAACAAGCAAAATCCAAAACTTAAGAGTCTATGAGAGAATCTTTACGTGAGAAACTGAAAGAACATTTGCATTGACCTCACTGTCATTGAACTCGCCATCGGCAACACTGTAATACCCCGACAAAACACCTATTTTTAAGGTTAAATATTTCTTACTTAGGTGGTTACTGTTTCCTTAAAACAAAGCCTTAGACCAAAAGACCTAAACCTTTTTCAAATGACCCAACCCCTTGAGACTTTTGGAAGCAAAAACCCCAAAACCACCTCATAGGCCGAGCGCATGCTAGGGGACCACACGAGCACCCGCTCTTGGCCTAGGTGCGAGCGAGTGCTAAGGGGACCACATGAGCGCTCGCTGACCAGTCTTCAATCCATTGGACAAAGCCCAAATGTACACCTAAACCTCTTTACCCATTGTGTAAATAGTACATAAGCGCTCGCTCAACAGTACCCGAGTGGTCCCTGCCATTTCTGAAAAACAATTTTAACCCATTTTCCACTTTTTCAGATCAAAGCATGCCTCTACCCTCTATATAAGCCTTACCCTTCGACCATCAGCCACCTTCAACCTTAGAAAGAAGGAAGAGAGTTTGGTGCCCTTGCTATCTTCTAAGGTGATTTCTTAACCCTTCCTTTATGCCTTTTTACTGTTGTTACTGCTTTCCTAGTATGACAAGTTTTAAAAATGTCTTGACAAGTTCTTGCACCAATTTTCTTACAAAACCAAGAATGATTTCGAAAAGCTTTCAACCCACCCTTGCTTCCTTTAAAGTTGCATATGTTTTGTTCTTGGAAGTGTCTATTTAGAGCCTAGAAAGAGATGTACCAACCCATAGCTCTAGAAAGAAGCCTAAACCACATTTTAGGGGTTTCTGACCGAGCCTTAACTCTTTGGCCGAACGCTCGCCCCTGGGAGCGCGCTCTCGCCCAAAGAGCAAGGCAAACGCCCCATAGCCCAAGGGTGTGATATGAAGGTTTTTAGCAACCCTTTTCATTAGATGGAACCTCATAAGAGTTCTCTAGTACTGGTTATAACGATGAGTTGTGTTTCGTTACAACAGGATTCGTGATGTTAGAGGACTTAAGCGAGCATATGAGGTAAGTAAATACTTATGAACACTTTCCTTAAAAACGTGCGATATGTTAACTAACTGAGCACACGTATGATATGAGCATGCCTATATTTTGCATAACTTGGTAATTGCTTTAATAATTGGTTGATAAGCTGCATTGTATAACATGGTACATCGGTATGTGTGGTAGAATGGCCATGAGCATAGTATATAGACTTGATTATATGGTCAAATGGTATGGATGTGTTATATAGGCCAAGGATCCAATGGTTATTTCGTGACCGACGCAACCTTAATAGCCAGGTCACTACAGAACGTACATCATTAATAGCGTGGGCCACCCGAGGTCAGACTCGGTCGGGTTGTTAGTGTTATGGACGGTAGCGTACAATGGTCAGAGCATCGACATCATATTACAGGTCCCTTGGGATAGCGCTAACCCTGCTAAGAAGGTGTAATATCTCGGATAGACTATATTTGATAGTTATGAACTATAAAACATTATTTTTCTGCATTAAAATACTTAAGTGATTGCCATTGGGAGTACACCACATTTTATCAACCAAACAATATTTGTTAAGGTGTATTAACGGAGACAACACATCTTTTAAATTATTACTAAAACTGCACGTTTATTTCTGCTTGTTAATAACAGGCTCATGTCATACTCTATCATGGGGTTTACTTATTAAGTCGTTAGACTTATGCAGTTATTACTCTTGTAGGAAGCCTGTTTCTAAAATCAAAGAGTGGTACGGTTGCCACTACATACTTGGCTTAAGAAAGACCTTCTTACTATTATCAGGTTTGCTTTAAATATTTGTTAGTTGCTCCGTGTCTTTGTAATTTGAGGATTATACTTGTACCTGTAATGATTAATAGACTTCTCATATTTATTTCACCTTTCGATGCATTAACTCTGATAATGCTTAGAGGGGCAATTTCTCATTTAGCCACCAGTTGGTTAAAATAGGGTAATTATCAGTAACCCTGCTAGATTGGTCAAGGTCAATTTTGGGAGCGTTACATACACTAACTAATTATGCAGAAGCTTGATTGTTTTTATCTTCCAGGTCTTGTTTCATTAGCCTGCAAAATTTTCTATAGTGCCCTTTCTTATGACGATAATAACACTCCACATCTTTTGCATCTAACCAAGATTATTCACCTTGTACATATCATGACATAGAATGATACTGCTTGCCTCAGCCTTTCTTCCCCTTAAACTTATATCTTGTACACTTTGGCTCAAATCGTGCCACAAGCCCACCAGCCTGATTATTGATAGGTTTCCTCAACGTCTCATGTGACAACAAAGATCTTGTCACCTCTTCAAATGCTAGAGTCTCTTTCCCATACAACAATATTGTAACCAGGTGATCATAAGAAGGGGGAAGTGATGCCAACATAAGTATCGCTTTATCTTCTTTTCCAATCTTCACTCCAAAATTCAATAATTGTATATTCAACATATTGAATTTGTTGAGGTGCTCCAGCAGATTTGTATTTTCCTCAATCTATAAACCATATAGCTGCTTCTTCACATATAGCTTATTCATCAAATTCTTCACCATATACCGACTTTCCAATTTCTGCCAAATTGACTTTTCCTTTTTCCTTATCAATCACATTGTGAATGACTTCATTTGACAAATTAAGACGAATCGTTCTGGCAGCCTTTGCATCCATCTCTTCCCAAACATCATTTTCCATCTTCTCAAGTTTCTTCGCCTTTCCCAATAACTCCTTGTGAACTCCTTTCTAAATCAACAGGTCCTTTATCATTCTCTACCAAAGAGATAAATTATTCTTCCCATTGAACTTCTCCACTTCAAGCTTGGTACTCTCCATATTTTCCGACAATTTGGTTCCCGAACCTGAGCTTTGATAGTACTTGTTGTGCAAAAATGATCACAATTATGGTTAAATAAGGTCAGAATAATCACACACAAATAACACCAAAATTTAAGTGGTTCCTTCAATGTGAGGTACTGTAACGTCCCAAAAATTTAATTAATTGGTAATTAAATTATCGAGCGCCTCCCAGACTTATCTACTAAACTCGTAAGTCCACATGGATCTATATTCCTCAATCACAGTAATTAAGCAAGGGAAGTAAATGAATTTATGTCGGTACGTGCGGGATAACAGTTATGGGCTTACTAAATTATAAGGGTTAGCCCTATGATCAAATTATGTTTAATGTTTATATTTGACATTGGATCTAATGGTTGTTTGTGATTGGCACAACCATGTTTGTATGGTGGTTACTATGGGTAGAGCAATGTGGGCCATCCGAGGTACGATTTGGTTGGCTGCTAGTGAGCATACGATATGCGTATGATATCTGGGGCACTGATATTGTATTATTGGTCCCTCAGGACAGTGCTAACTCTACCAAGGGGTTAAGAGCTTGGATAGACCATATGAAGTTGAACTATGACATGATTTTCATATTACAACATGTACTATATCTATATTGCATTTATGATCATATGATGAAATGTGACCCGATATTGTTGCATGTGATTTATAAACAATTGAGTTCACCATATGATGACATGTATGTCATGTGCATTTATACTCACTAAGGGAGGTGATTTGGTTTCAGTATGTATTTGTTCTTGAAAGAAAATCTTGCTCTTTTCCCAAAAAGTGGGGTTTTGTTTTCTTCTATTCTTGCTTGACTTTGTTTTTCCCTTTATTGTCGCGATCTTGGAAATTATTATGTTGGTTAAAGATATCTATGCTATGGTTTTGTTGGCAAATCCAGCAATCTTAATAGTCGGCTTTCTTTGCTTCCCACCAAACATATTAATCAGATTATCACATGAACGATGTTTATGGATTGTTATGATGCTTGCACACATTGTGTCCTTTGAAAAATATTATAAACTTATTCACATTATAGTTGGCATGGGCTTTGGTTCTGTCGGCCTATTTCTGAGACAATGTATGTGGATGGTGGTTAAATTAGGAAGAAAATGGTAAGTCATGTTAGGAGCATGCATTGTGGACCTAATACGATAGGAGATACCCTCATGTCCTCTTATGGAGCATTTGAAAGAGGTAAGATTGCTTTGGCATTTTAGATAACCCAATTAATTTGTGTAAAATTACTTTTTGAAGATTTTTTAGATCATTGTAATTTTAAATCTTGATTTTTTTTGGTGTCTTTTTTGCACACATGTTTTGTACTAGAGCAATGCTCCCCACTTTTCTTGCTTTGAGTATTTTCTAGACCCAATGGAGTGTTCATTATGACAACTAAGCTAGGTTGGTCTCTATCATGGTAAAGTTGTAATTATGCCAAATAGTATCCTAAATAATTGTAACACGCTCTAAAGGTTGTTGTTAATGTTAGTAACAATGCTACTTGTTTTAGTGCCAATTTATTTATTTGTTGGCAATTTATTTATTTATGCTTCTGCCCCCTTTTTTGCTTATACTTTTTGTTCTATGCTTGTAATACCTAGAAATTGTTGACTACTTTAAATGTGAAAAAATTGGAAAAGAATAAGAATAATGTGGCTTCTACTTGAAGGGTGAGCGAGTTGTTTGTGAGTTAAAGAGGACAACTGGAAAGTACAGCTTTGAAAATATGTAAGTTGGATGCTTTGTGTTTAATGTAGTGGCCTTGGAGAGAGCGAAACACAAGGAGTTTTGAAGATCGTGAGACTGTGATGTTAGAGCTGAAGAAAATGATATTACAATTCCTTCCTTTATACATGGAATAATTTGCTTGGTTCTATTTTTTTTTTTTTTTTAGTTTTTAGAATTTTGTTCTTCTTTTTCTATTCTTTATGGATTCTCTTGTACACGTCCTATGTACTAGCCTACTAGGGTTGCACCTCTCTGCACTTTTAATGAATTTGAATTACTTATCAAAAAAAGAAATTCTATTATTGTTACATGCAAAGTTGAATAAGGTTCAGTATTTTGTTTTTGTTTTTGTTTTGGCACCAAGTGAAAAGGGTAGGGAGAGTGTGTTGTTTGCTGCCTACAGTCCCAGTCCCTTTGAGTGCTTCAAATATACAATAATATACAATATCCAAAAAAAAAAAAAAAAAAAAACATGAATGGACAAGCATAATGGGAAAAGTTAGTACCGTAATGTTACATGTTTCTGGTTTATTTGAATTTCTTGTCCTCTTCTTCATAAATCTGCAGTCGCTTTTCCCAAGGTCCTTGTTTGAGTGATCCAAGGACAGGTGTTGATTATCCAACGGTCTTGGTTAATCCAAAAGATAGGAAAGTTTTGAACGGTCGTATCCATTATATCGAGCCCAAAATTCATCATTTACTAGCATTAAATGCTCTACTGCTGCGACCGATGTTTCATTATAAACAAACCTTCTTCTTCTTCATTTTATCACCTCTTACTTCTAGGTTTTCCTTCTTCTGAAAAGCGAAAATCCCTACCATGGAAAATCTTGCCACTTCTCCCTCCCATGTTTCTTCTCAATTGAAGTTGGGAAATCCTTCAGAAGAATCCCTAGAACCCGAGGATACTTCGGGATTAAATCTAGGAAGAGGGAAGAGTACAGTTTCTAGAAAAAGACGGGCGGAGCGGACTCGGATTCTGATTGCTTCTTCTTCTAAAAGACAAATGTCTAAAGCAGATGTTTCAAAAATAATGACTGGCCCAAAATCTAGAGTTCCTGCCTCTTGTATGGAACCAACCTTTGATCTTACAGATAATGATTTTCCAGAGGAGACTCCTTTGAAGACAGTTTATCTGGAGGAGGCTCCTTTGAAGGCCGTTTATTCTGTGGAATTAGATTCTTCTGAAGACAAAGGTTCTTCTCCTAAAATTCCGTATGATTTTAAGATTCTAGAATCAATTCCTGCTACAACCGGGGAAAAAGAGGATGCAATTCTAGACTATAGAACTGGAATACAGGGTGCCGCATCTTCTAGTGTCGAGCCTCATGCTGCATCATCTTCAAGTGCACAACATTCGACCGAAAATCAGTCGTTCAAATTTTTATTGTTTTCCTCCCTGTGAAAGAACGCATGTTACTGATGAGTGCCAAATATTGCATATTTGGGCCCCTTAATTTGCATTTGCTAAGCCTTTAGCTTTATTAATTTCTGATGTTTTGGTTAGTGTTGGTGTTTTAAGTGTTTTTCAGGTTGTTGAGGGAAAACTGCGGTATTATTGTGAAAGATGCAAAGATATGGAAAAAAAATGCATTTATGGAAATTGGGATCGAGCGCACAGTACCATGCTCGTAGGTAGCAGGTACACGCTCGAGCGCACCCTCGCCTAAGCCCAAATGGGCGCTGTGCCGCAGAAGACTTGAAGCACGCCCGAGCGCACTTGGGCTAACCTGGCAGCGCCGAAACCTTAGCATTTTAGTTTAAATACCCATGATTTCTTTGTAAAACGCACCAAGGGGGCGCCATTCAGTCTGTAATCCCTACTTTTTGTCATTTTGTAGCTCTGAAACGATTTCCCTTTGTAAGTTTCTTTGTTCCCATGAATTCCATTAGTGTTTTTATACTTTTTGTGGTCATGAGGCTAGAATCTTCAACTAAGGTTGAAGATAAAGCCTCACCATTGATTAGTTTTATATTTCTCATGTATGTTCATACAATTTTTACATTTATATATTGCAATTCAATTATTTGATTAAATCCTTTTAATTGATTGTGTGCTTATTTGTTTGATTAAACATTGGATTTTCATTGTGTTTCATCTCACGGATACATCGAATCTTTTGATTGAAATTGGATATCCACTATTTTTCGTAATTCCAACGGATACATTGGATGTTTTGGTCTCAGTTGGATATTTGTTTTCATTTGTAAGTAAGATGGATTGATTGAATGTTTCAATAGATAAATTTTATAAAAAAAATGGATTAATTGCTTGTCGGATGTATGAACAAAAACATGAGAATGTATGCTTTAATTTGGTGAGGTGAATTCTGAAAACTTAGTGCTTTTTTTTCATTTGATTAAATTTGAGTTCTCATTTAGTTTATCTTTTTGCATGACAAAATCACATCAAATTCGGAACTAGGTTAAAATAGGATTAATTTACATAGAAATTAAATTTCACGACACAATTCCCTGTGGATCGACCTCGCACTTGCATAATCTATATTGCACATGACTTGTACATTTGCGATTATCATTTAAAAACTCACAGCAAGTTTTTGGCGCCGTTGTTAGGGAATTTGTTTGTTTGTGAAATTAATTTTAGTTTAAGGTAATTTTGTTTTTCTACTAGTTATAATTAGCATTTTTGTTTTATTTTCTTTCTACAATTTCACTTTATTTTATTTTTATTTGTTTTTGTGTTTTCATCTAACAATAAAAAAAGAAAGAAAAGTGTTTTTGGTATTTTTTGTTTTCGTTGTTGTTTCAATTTTTGCTAAAGGTACCAGACGAAGTACGCTCGAGCGCACCTTATTACTCTCGAGTGCACTCAAGCGCAAGGGTAGCAAGCGAGTCGCTCTTGCTCTCGACCCATTCTGCGCCTGCACTCAAGCGCACCCCGTTGCGACTCGAGCGCACCAGCGCAGCAGCAACCCACCCAGCGCGCTTCTACACTCTATCGCTCCTCACCTGTGTTTGAGTGCATCTCTGCAGACTGCATCAATAGGCTGGTAGCAGCTAAGTAGAGATTTTTGCAAATTTCTTTTTGTCAATTTTGTTAATATTTTGTTTTCTGTTTCTGTTTTTATCTTATGTTTGTTTTTCTTATTTTTCTGTAATTATTTTGTTTTTTTTAGTTAGGTTATTTTAGAACTTTTTGTTTGGTGTATGCTTGGTCGAAGATCCTTGAACTTAGAATTGATACCCTTAGATCCCGACATAAAAAGAACTCTTAGGAGAAATCAGAGAGCACCCATTGAGAGAGAAATTGTTGAGATGGGAGACCAACCTGTACCTGAGAATGTGGACCTCACTACATCCCTTAGGGACTTGTTCGCACCCGTTGTGATAAACTCTCCCTCGTGCATTGTGTTGCCTCCAACCAATGCTACGCACTTTGATCTAAAGCCTCATGTCATCCAACTCTTATCGTCATTGCACGGTTTAGAGATGGAAAACCCTTATAGTCATGTGAAGAAATTTAAGGACATGTGCGCCATATTCAAATTTCAAAATTTTCTGAGGAGT